>NC_092041.1:61018139-61276448 GCF_003086295.3 Arachis hypogaea | reverse complement strand
CTTGTTGGTCAATATTTTGTTCTGAGCCAATATGGCATTCAGAGTGTCAATCTCAAGAACTCCTTTCTTCTGACTAGTCCCATTGTTCACAGGATTTCTTTCAGAAGTGTACATGAATTGGTTATTGTAACCATTTCAATTAGCTCTTGAGCTTCTGTAGGCGTCTTCTTCAATGAAGAGATCCTCCAGCAGAGCTATCCAAGACATTTTGGATAGTTCAGAGAGACCATCATAGAAAATACGTATGATGCTCCATTCAGAAAGCATATCAGAAGGGCACTTTCTGATTAATTGTTTGTATCTTTCCCAAGCTTCATAAGGGATTCTCCTTTCTTCTGTCTGAAGGTTTGGACTTCCACTCTAAGCTTACTCAATTTTTGAGGTGGAAAGAACTTGCCAAGAAGGCATTGACTATCTTTTCCCAAGAGTCCAGGCTTCTTTAGGTTGTGAGTCCAACCATGTCCTAGCTCTGTCTCTTACAGCAAAAGGGAATAGCATAAGTCTGTAGACCTCAGGGTCAACCCATTAGTCTTGACTGTGTCACAGATTTGCAAGAATTCAGCTAAAAATGATGAGGATCTTCCAATGGAAGTCCATGGAACTTGCAATTCTGTTGCATTAGAGAAACTAATTGAGGCTTAAGCTCAAAGTTGTTTGCTCCAACGGCAGAGATAGAGATGCTTCTCCCTTAGAAGTCGGGAGTAGGTGCAGTAAAGTCACCCAGCACCTTCCTTGCATTGTTGGCATTGTTGTTGTTTTCGGCTGCCATGTGTTCTTTTTCCTTGAAGATTTCTGTTAAGTCCTCTACAGAAAGTTGTGCTTTGGCTTCTCTTAGCTTTCTCTTCAAGGTCCTTTCAGGTTCAGGATCAGCCTCAACAAGAATGCTTTTGTCCTTGCTCCTGCTCATAAGAAAGAGAAGGGAACAAGAAAATGTGGAATCCTCTATGTCACAGTATAGAGATTCCTTTAGGTTCAGAGGAAAAGAAATAGAAGACAGAAGTAGAAAATTCGAACTTATCAAAGAAGATGGAGTTCGAATTTTGCATTAAAGAATAGTGTTAGTCCATAAATAGAAGGATGTGAGAAGAAGGGAAGTAATTTTCGAAAATTAAGTAAAAGATTTTGAAAACATTTTTGAAAAACACTAATTGATTTTCGAAAATGAAAGTGGAAAAGAAATCAAGTGATTTTTGAAAAAGATTTTGAAATTAGAAATCAAAAAGAATTGATTGAAAACTATTTTGAAAAAGATGTGGTTAAGAAGATATGATTTGAAAAACATTTTAAAAAGATTTGATTTTGAAAATTAAAAACTTGGCTAACAAGAAAAGATATGATTCAAACATTAAACCTTTCTCAATAGAAAAGGCAACATACTTGAAATGTTGAATCAAATCATTAATTGATAGCAAGTATTTTTTAAAAATAGAAAGAAATTGATTTTGAAAACATATGATTGAAAAGATATGATTTGAAAAAGATTTGATTTTGAAAAAGTTTGAAAACTGAAAAAAAATCTGCATTAAAAACAAAATCTTCCCTCTTGTGCCATCCTGGTGTTAAACGCCCAGAATGGTGCACATTCTGGCGTTTAACGCCCAAAACTATACCCTTTTGGGCGTTAAACGCCCAACCAGGTACCCTGGCTGGCGTTTAAACGCCAGTCTGTCCTTCTTCACTGGGCGTTTTGAACGCCCAGCTTTTTATGTGTAATTCCTCTGCTGTATGTTCTGAATCTTCAATTCCCTGTATTATTGACTTGAGAAGACACAAATTAAAAATATTTTTGGATTTTTAATAATAAGGAAAAATCAAAATGCAACAAGAATCAAATAACAATGCATGCAAGACACCAAACTTAGCAGTTTGTATACTACTGACACTAATGAGAATGCATATGAGACACACAAAACACTCAAGTCAAGAGAATTTAAAGATTAGAGTAAGAAATCATCAAGAACATCTTGAGGATCACTAAGAAACATGAATGAATGCATGCAATTGACACCAAACTTAACATGAGACTAGTGTCTCAACAAGAAACATAGAATATTTTTTGTTTTTATGATTTTGTAAATTTTTTTTTGTGCTTTTTCGAAAATTAAGTGGAAAAAGATATCAAAGTTCTTAATGAGAATTCCAAGAAATCAGCGCAATGCTAGTCTAAGACTCCGGTCCAGGAATTAGACATGGCTTCACAGCTAGTCAAGCTTTCAAGGAAAGCTTCTGTCCAAAACACTAGACATGGCCAATGGCCAGCCAAGCCTTAGCAGATCACTGCTCCAAAAGCAAGATTGATAGAGATCAACAAGCTTTTGTGATGATAAGTTGAAACCTCGGTCCAATGAAATTAGACATGGCTTCACACCCAGCCAGATTTCAACAGATCATCATGAAACTCTAGAATTCATTCTCAAGAACTCTGAAGAAAAAAATACCTAATCTAAGCAACAAGATGAACCGTCAGTTGTCCATACTCGAACAATCCCTGGCAACGGCGCCAAAAACATGGTATGCGAAATTGTGATCAATACTTTTCATAAATCAAATAATCCCCGGTAATGAATCCAAAAACTTGGTGTTCAATACCATGGCATAAACACAACTTCGCACAACTAACCAGCAAGTGTACTGGGTCGTCCAAGTAATAAACCTTACGCGAGTAAGGGTCGATCCCACAGAGATTGTTGGTATGAAGCAAGCTATGGTCACCTTGTAAATCTTAGTCAGGCAAACTCAAATGGGTATGGTGATAAACGCATAAAACATAAAGATAAAGATAGAGATACTTATGTAATTCATTGGTAGGAATTTCAGATAAGCGTATGAAGATGCCTTCCCTTTCGTCTCTCTGCTTTCCTACTGTCTTCATCCAATCCTTCTTCCTCCTTTCCATGGCAAGCTTATGCAAGGGTTTCACCGTTGTCAGTGGCTACCTCCCATCCTCTCAGTGGAAATGTTCAACGCACCCTGTAATGGCACGGCTATCCATCTGTCGGTTCTCGATCAGGCCGGAATAGAATCTAGTGATTCTTTTGCGTCTGTCACTAACGCCCCGCCCTCAGGAGTTTGAAGCACGTCACAGTCATTCAATCATTGAATCCTACTCAGAATACCACAGACAAGGTTAGACCTTCTGGATTCTCTTGAATGCCGCCATCAGTTCTAGCCTATACCACGAAGATTCTGATCTCATGGAATGGCTGGCTCGTTTGTCAGGCGAGCACTCGGTTGTCAGGCGATCAACCATGCATCGTGTATCAGGAATCCAAGAGATATTCACCCAATCGAAGGTAGAACGGAGGTGGTTGTCAGTCACACGTTCATAGGTGAGAATGATGATGAGTGTCACGGATCATCACATTCATCAAGTTGAAGAACAAGTGATATCTTAGAACAAGAACAAGCGGAATTGAATAGAAGAACAATAGTAATTGCATTAATACTCGAGGTACAGCAGAGCTCCACACCTTAATCTATGGCCAGCCTCCCAATGATCTAAGATAGCATCAAAACAAAGATAACTACCCAGATATCTCAATACAATAGTAAAAGGTCCTATTTATAGAGAACTAGTAGCCTAGGGTGTACAGAGATGAGTAAATGACATAAAAATCCACTTCCGGGCCCACTTGGTGTGTGCTTGGGCTGAGCATTGAAGCATTTTCATGTAGAGACTCCTCTTGGAGTTAAACGCCAGCTTTGGTGCCAGTTTGGGTGTTTAACTCCCATTCTTGTGCCAGTTCCGGCGTTTAACGCTGGAATTCCTGGGGGTGACGTTGAACGCCGGTTTTGGCCATCAAATCTTGGGCAAAGTATGGACTATCATATATTTCTGGAAAGCCCAGGATGTCTATTTCGAACGCCGTTGAGAGCGCGCCAATTGGGCTTCTGTAGCTCCAGAAAATCTACTTCGAGTGCAGGGAGGTCAGAATCCAACAGCATCTGCAGTCCTTTTTAGTCTCTGAATCAGATTTTTGCTCAGGTCCCTCAATTTCAGCCAGAAAATACCTGAAATCACAGAAAAACACACAAACTCATAGTAAAGTCCAGAAAAGTGAATTTTAACTAAAAACTAATAAAAATATACTAAAAACTAACTAGATCATACTAAAAACATACTAAAAACAATGCCAAAAAACGTACAAATTATCCGCTCATCATTCACCCTTGCCTTTTGGTTTTAAGGGCTGTTGGCTTTTATTCCTTTTCTTGATCCAATGATTTCTTGTAAATTTTTTTTCACTTTTTTTTTCGCAAGCTTGTTTTTCACTGCTTTTTCTTGCTTCAAGAATCAATTTCATGATTTTTCAGATCATCAATAACATTTCTCTTGTTCATCATTCTTTCAGGAGCCAACAATTTTAACATTCATAAAGTTCAATATCAAAAGTATGCACTGTTCAGGCATTCATTCAGAAGACAAAAAGTATTGCCACCACATATAAATAATTAGAATTTTCCTTATTAAGAACTCGAAAAAAAATATTGCCTCTTTATTCTAAGAATCTACTAATTTATTCATGTTTGAAAATGATGAGGAGAATAAATTATAGCTTAATTGGAGATAAAATCAAAATAGAGATACTAATTACTACTACTCCTATATAACTTCTAAGGTAAATTTCTATAAAAATACTATCACAGAGTTAAAGCTTAAAATTAGAGCTTAACAACCTATATTTTGGGAAGTGAATGTTCCTCTAGTCTGTAGGTGCTTGGTCCTTCAAGGAATAGCTTCTGACGCTTTAGTTCCTTCAGTTCACATCCTTGCTCTTCCTGTTCCCTTAGGTGCCATGATCTTGATGAGTTTTAGCTCAGTGATCATGGCAACTCACACGAAACTTAGAGGTTTGCTTGTCCTCAAGCAACAGAAAGGAAATGAGAGGAATAGAGGGGGAGGCAATTTCGAAATCCAAAAGATATGATGAGTTGAAAAAGATTTGAAAAAGATTTGGATTGGAAAAAGATTTGTGTTTATGAATTAAGATATATTGGACACTTTTGAAAAAGGGATTTTAGAAATTAGGATTTTTAGAAAACTAATTTGATTTGAGGGATGACAATTTGAAACATGTTTATGCAAGAAATCATGAATTGAAACATAAAAAATTAGAAAATTTGTAAAGAAAAATGAATTTTACCTCCTCCCCACCATCCTGGCGTTAAACGCCCAAACGCTGCATGTTTTGGGCGTTTAACGCCCAAATGTTGCTTCTCCTGGGCGTTCAATGCCCAGCTCATGCATCTTTCTGGCGTTGAACGCCAGGAAGTCCTTTGTCACTGAGCGTTTTTCTGAATGCCCAGGATGCTGTCAATCTGGCGTTAAACGCCCAGAAGGTGCTTCTTTCTGGCGTTTAACGCCCAGAAGATGCTCCTTTCTGGCGATTAACGCCCAGATGGCTACCCTTACTGGCGTTGAACGCCCAGTGGGTGCTTCTTTTGGGCGTTCAACACCCAAAATGTTTCTTACTGGCTTTTTTTCGCCAGTGAACTTCCAAATTCTCCTGTAACTCTGTGAATTCAATCAATTGCTTTTTTTTTTTACCTTGAAGATACTCTGGCATCTACCTGTAAAATTTAATCAATTAGAAAAAAACAAATAAAATTAAATTTTGTGAATGGCTGGGTTGCCTCCCAGCAAGCGCTTCTTTAATGTCATTAGCTGGACTACCACTGAGCTCTAATCAAGTCTCAGTTTTGAGCATTCTTGCTCGAAGTTACTTTCAAGATAATGTTTAATTCTCTGTCCATTAACAATGAACTTTTTGTTAGAGTCATTATCCTGAAGCTCTACGTATCCATATGGTGATACACTTGTAATTACATATGGACCTCTCCACCGGGATTTTAATTTCACAGGGAATAATTTGAGCCTAGAATTAAATAGCAGAACTTTCTGCCCCGGCTCAAAGACTTTGGATGACAATTTCTTATCATGCCATCTTTTTGCTTTCTCTTTGTATATTTTTGCATTCTCGAAAGCATTGAGTCTAAATTCCTCAAGCTCATTTAACTAGAGCAATCGTTTTTCTCCAGCTAATTTGGCATCAAGGTTTAGGAATCTGGTTGCCCAGTAGGCCTTGTGTTCCATTTCCACTGGCAAGTGACATGCCTTTCCATACACAAGCTGGTATGGAGAGGTCCCTATAGAGGTCTTGAATGCTGTTCTGTATGCCCACAGAGCATCATCCAAGCTCCTTGCCCAATCCCTTCTACGGTTAATTACAGTCCGTTCCAGGATTCTTTTAAGTTCTCTATTTGAGACTTCAGGTTGCCCATTAGTCTGTGGATGATATGGAGTGGCCACCCTGTGGCTAACTCCATAACGAACCAAAGCAGAGTAAAGCTGTTTATTGCAGAAATGAGTGCCCCCATCACTGATTAATACTCTAGGGGTACCAAATCTGCTGAAGATGTGTTTCTGGAGGAATTTTAACACTGTTTTAGTGTCATTAGTGGGTGTTGCAATAGCCTGCACCCATTTGGATACATAATCCACTGCCACCAGAATATAAGTGTTTGAGTATGATGGTGGGAAAGGTCCCATGAAGTCAATGCCCCATACATCAAACAACTCAATCTCCAAGATCCCTTGTTGAGGCATGGCATAACTGTGAGGCAGATTGCCAGATCTTTGGCAACTGTCACAATTAAGTACAAACGCTCGGGAATCTTTATAGAGAGTAGGCCAGTAGAAGCCACATTGGAGGACTCTTGTGGCTGTTCGTTCACTTCCAAAATGTCCTCCATACTGTGATCCATGGCAGTGCCATAGAATCTTCTGCACTTCTTCCTTAGGCACACATCTACGGATTACTCCGTCTGCACATCTCTTGAAGAGATATGGTTCATCCCAAAGATAGTACTTTGCATCTGTGATCAATTTCTTGGATTGCAGCCTACTGTACTCTTTGGGTATGAATCTCACTGCCTTGTAGTTTGCAATATCTGCGAACCATGGCACTTCCTGGATGGCAAAGAGTTGCTCATCCGGAAAGGTTTCAGAGATTTCAGTGAGAGGGAGGGACGCCCCTTCTACTGGTTCTATTCGGGACAGGTGATCTGCTACTTGGTTTTCTGTCCCTTTTCTGTCTCTTATTTCTATATCAAACTCTTGCAGGAGCAACACCCATCTTATAAGTCTGGGTTTTGAATCCTGCTTTGTGAGTAGATATTTAAGAGCAGCATGATCAGTGTACACAATCACTTTTGATCCTACTAAATAGGATCTGAATTTGTCAATGTCGTAAACCACTGCAAGTAGCTCTTTTTCTGTGGTTGTGTAATTCTTCTGTGCATCATTTAGAACACAGCTAGCATAGTAAATGACATGCAGAAGCTTGTCATGCCTTTGTCCCAACATTGCACCAATGGCATGGTTACTGACATCACAGATCAATTCAAATGGTAATGTCCAGTCTGGTGCAGAGATGATTGGTGCTGTGACCAATTTAGCTTTCAGAGTCTCAAATGCCTGCAGACACTCTTTATCAAATATAAATGGCGTGTCAGCAGCTAGCAGGTTGCTCAGAGGTTTGGCGATTTTTGAAAAATCCTTTATAAACCTCCTATAGAATCCTGCATGCCCCAGAAAGCTTCTGATTGCCTTAACATTGGCAGGTGGTGGTAATTTTTCAATTACTTCTACCTTAGCTTGATCCACCTCTATTCCCTTGTTCGAAATTTTGTGCCCAAGGACAATTCCTTCAGTCACCATAAAGTGACATTTTTCCCAGTTTAAAACCAGGTTAGTCTCTTGGCATCTTTTCAGAACAAGTGCTAAATGGTTAAGGCAGGAGCTGAATGAGTCTCCAAATACTGAAAAGTCATCCATGAAGACTTCCAGGAATTTTTCCACCATATCAGAGAAAATTGAGAGCATGCACCTCTGAAAGGTTGCAGGTGCATTGCACAGGCCAAATGGCATCCTTCTGTATGCAAATACTCCAGATGGACATGTGAATGCCGTTTTCTCTTGATCCTGGGATCTACTGCAATTTGATTATAACCTGAATATCCATCCAGGAAGCAGTAGTATTCATGACCTGCTAGTCTTTCTAGCATTTGGTCTATGAATGGTAAAGGAAAATGATCCTTTCTGGTGGCTGTATTGAGCCTTCTATAATCAATACACATACGCCACACTGTAACTGTTCTTGTAGGAACCAGTTCATTTTTTCATTATGAACCACTGTCATACCTCCCTTCTTAGGGACGACTTGGACAGGGCTTACCCAGGGGCTGTCAGAAATAGGATAAATAATCCCAGCCTCTAGTAATTTAGTGACCTCTTTCTGCACAACTTCCTTCATGGCTGGGTTCAGCCACCTTTGTGGTTGAACCACTGGCTTGGCGTCACCTTCCAATAGGATCTTGTGCATGCATCTGGCCGGGCTAATGCCCTTGAGATCACTGATGGACCACCCAAGAGCTGTCTTGTGTGTCCTTAGCACTTGAATTAGTGCTTCCTCTTCCTGTGGCTCTAAGGTAGAGCTTATGATTACAGGAAAGGTATCACCTTCTCCCAGGAATGCATATTTTAGGGATGGTGGTAATGGTTTGAGCTCAGGTTTAGGAGGTTTTTCCTCTTCCTGAGGGATTTTTAGAGGTTCTACTATTCTCTCTGATTCCTCCAGGTCAGGCTGAACATCTTTAAAGATGTCCTCTAGCTCTGATTCAAGACTCTCAGCCATATTGACCTCTCTTACCAGAGAGTCAATAATATCAACACTCATGCAGTCATTTGGGGTGTCTGGATGTTGCATGGCTTTGACAACATTCAACTTGAACTCCTCCTCATTGACTCTCAAAGTTACTTCCCCTTTTTGGACGTCAATGAGGGTTCGGCCAGTTGCTAGGAAAGGTCTTCCTAGAATGAGAGTTACACTCTTGTGCTCCTCCATTTCCAGCACCACAAAGTCAGTAGGAAAGGCAAATAGCCCAACCTTGACAATCATGTCTTTAATCACACCTGATGGGTATTTAATGGAGCCATCAGCAAGTTGAAGACATATCCTGGTTGGTTTGATTTCTTCAGTCAAACCAAGCTTTCTGATAGTAGATGCAGGTATTAGGTTGATACTTGCCCCAAGATCACATAAAGCTTGCTTGGTACAAGTACCCTCTAATGTGCATGGTATCATAAAGCTCCCAGGATCTTTAAGCTTCTCAGGTAAGCTTTTCAGAATGACTGCACTGCATTCTTCAGTGAGGTAAACTTTTTCAGTTTCCCTCCAATCCTTCTTATGACTTAAGATCTCTTTCATGAACTTAGCATAAGAGGGTATTTGCTCAAGTGCTTCTGCAAACAGAATCTTTATTTCAAGAGTCCTGAGATAGTCTGCAAAGCAGGCAAATTGCTTATCCTGTTCTGCTTGGCGGAGTTTTTGAGGATAAGGCATTTTGGCTTTGTATTCCTCAACCTTAGTTGCTGCAGGTTTATTACCTACAAAAGTGGGTTGGGAAGCCTTTTTAGAAGGGTTGTCATCAGCACTTGTATGTGACTGATCCCCCACTGGCATTTGAATGCCAGGGGTGGAAGCTGGAGTGGCGTTAGACGCCATCTCGCCATTTGTTACTGGCGTCTGAACGCCAGAACTATGTTCCCTTTGGGCGTTCAACGCCGGATTCATGCTTGTTTCTGGCGTTGAACGCCAGGAATGAGCATGGTCTGGGCGTTCAGCGCCAGCATTATTCCTCTCTGGGCTCTGATTGTCCTCAGAGGGGTTTTGAGTAGACATCTGTTCATTTCTTGGCTTCCTGCTGCTTTGAAGTGAGGTATTTAATGTTTTCCCACTTCTTAATTGAACTGCTTGGCATTCTTCTGCTATTTGTTTTGACAGTTGCCTTTCTGTTTGCTTTAATTGTACTTCCATATTCCTGTTAGCCATTCTTGTTTCCTGTAGTATTTCCTTGAATTCGGCTAGCTGCTTGGTTAGAAAGTCTAATTGCTGATTGAATTCATTGGCCTGACCTACAGGACTGAGTTCATCAGTTACTGTTTTAGCTTCTTCTTTCATGGAAGATTCACTGCTTAGGTACAGATGTTGATTTCTGGCAACTGTATCAATAAGCTCTTGAGCTTCTTCAATTGTTTTTCTCATATGTACAGATCCACCAGCTGAGTGGTCTAGAGAAATCTGAGCTTTTTCTGTAAGCCCATAGTAGAAGATGTCTAATTGCACCCACTCTAAAAACATTTCAGAGGGGCATTTTCTTAGCATCTCTCTGTATCTCTCCCAGGCATCATAAAGAGATTCATTATCTCCTTGTTTGAAACCTTGGATGCTTAGCCTTAGCTGTGTCATCCGTTTTGGAGGGAAATAGTGATTCAGGAATTTTTCTGACAGCTGTTTCCATGTTTTTATGCTGTTCTTAGGCTGGTTATTTAACCACCTCTTAGCTTGATCTTTTACAGCAAATGGAAACAGTAATAATCTGTAGACATCCTGATCTACTTTCTTATCATGCACTGTGTCAGCAATTTGTAGAAATTGTGCCAGAAACTCTGTAGGTTCTTCCTGTGGAAGACCGAAATACTGGCAGTTTTGCTGCACCATGATAATGAGCTGAGGGTTCAACTCAAAGCTACTAACTCCAATGGAGGGTATACAGATACTACTCCCATATGAAGCAGTAGTGGGGTTAGCATATGACCCCAGAGTCCTCCTGGACTGTTCATTCCCACTTAATTCCATGATGGAATAAAAGAGATGATATGTATGTTGATATTATTTATTTTATAAAAATTTATTTTATAAAATAAGATAGAAACGAAATAAATAAAAGAAATTGAAAATATTTTGAAGTTGAAATCTGAATTTTTATATAAAATTTTCGAAAAAAATAGTTTAAAATTAGTTAGGAAGGATATTTTTTTGAATTTTGAAATTTTTTTTTTTATGAAAGAGAAAAACACACAAGAGACACAAGACTTAAAATTTTTAGATCCAATGCTCCTTATTTTCAAAAATTTTTGGAGGGAAAACACCAAGGAACACCAAACTTAAAAATTTTAAGATCAAAGAACAAGAAAGACTCAAGAACACCTTGAAGATTCACAAGAACACCAAGAACAAAAGAAAGAACACCAAACTTAAAATTTTTAGAAAACCAAGACAAATTTTGAAAATTATAGAAAAATTAACAAGAAAACACCAAACTTAGAGTTTGGCACAAGATTCAATAAAAGAAAAATTATTTTTGAAAAAGATTCCAAAGAAGATACCCAATTATGAAGAACAACTACTAAAGCTCCAGCCAATTGGGCAGTAACTTCAATGTTGATTTTAAAAATGTATTATATTTATGGATAAAAATATAATTTTTTGAAAATTGATATTTTGCAAAAAACACAAGAAAAACAAGAAAGGACTCAAAGTAGGAAAAACTCAAGATCAAACAAGAAAAATAAACAAGAACAACTTGAAGATCAATGAAGAACAAAGAACACAAGTTCAAAAATTTAGAGAAAAATATAAAATATGCAATCAACACCAAACTTAGAACAAGACACTAAACTCACGAAAATTAACAATTAATTAAGAAAAATAATATTTTTGAAAAGAATTTTTTTTTTGAAAAGAAACTATCCTATCAGAATTTAATGACTCTATAACAACAAAAATAGATTATTCCTAATCTAAGAAATAAAATAAACCTTTAGTTTGTTCAAACTCGAACAATCCCCGGCAACGGCGCCAAAAACTTGGTGCACGAATTTGTAATATGCACAACTAACCAGCAAGTGCACTGGGTCGTCCAAGTAATACCTTACGTGAGTAAGGGTCGAATCCTACGGAGATTGTTGGATTGAAGCAAGCTATGTTTATTTTATTAATCTTAGTCAGGATACCAATAGGGTTCTTTAGCCTCGTATTTTAATAAAGAAAAGGGCATAAAATAAATAGTTATTACTTTAATAATGGAGAATATGTTGGAGTTTTGGAGATGCTTTGTCCTCTGAATCTCAACTTTTCCTTGAAATCCTTTTCCCACACGCAAGGTCCCTTCCATGGCAAGCTCTATGTAGGGTGTCACCGTTGTCAATGGCTACTTCCCATCCTCTCAGTGAAAATGTTCCTATGCTCTGTCACAGCACGGCTAATCATCTGTCGGTTCTCAATCAGGTTGGAATAGAATCCATTGATTCTTTTGCATCTGTCACTAACGCCCAGCCTTCAGGAGTTTGAAGCTCGTCACAGTCATTCAATCCCAGAATCCTACTTGGAATACCACAGACAAGGTTTAGACTTTCCGGATTCTCATGAATGCCGCCATCAATCCGGCTTATACCACGAAGATTCTGATTAAGGAATCTACGAGATACTCATTCAATCTGATGTAGAACGGACGTGGTTGTCAGGCACACGTTCATGGATTGAGGAAGGTGATGAGTGTCACGGATCATCACCTTCTCCATAATTAAGTGCGAATGAACATCTTAGATAAGAACAAGCGTGTTTGAATGGAAAACAAAAGTAATTGTATTAATTCATTGAGACGCTGCAGAGCTCCTCACCCCCAACAATGGAGTTTAGAGACTCATGCCATCAAAGTGCATATAATTTAGATCTGAAAATGTCATGAGGTACAAGATAAATCTCTAAAAGTTGTTTAAATAGTAAACTAGTAACCTAGGTTTACAGAATGTGAGTAGACTAAGATAATTGGTGCAGAAATCCACTTCTGGGGCCCACTTGGTGTGTGATGGGGCTGAGACTAAAGCTATCCACGAGTTTAGGCCTTTCTTGGAGTTGAACTCCAAGTTATAACGTGATTTGGGCGTTCAACTCCGGATCATGACGTTTTTCTGGCGTTTAACTCCAGACAGCAGCATGTACTTGGCGTTTAACGCCAAGTTACGTCGTCTATCTTCGCACAAAGTATGGACTATTATATATTGCTGGAAATCCCTGGATGTCTACTTTCCAACGCCGTTGAGAGCACGCCAATTAGACTCCTGTAGCTCCAAAAAATCCATTCCGAGTGCAGGAAGGTCAGGATCCAACAACATCAACAGTCCTTTTTCAGCCTAACTCAGATTTTTGCTCAACTCCCTCAATTTCAGCCAGAAAATACCTGAAATCACAGAAAAATACACAAGCTCATAGTAAAGTCCAGAAATATGATTTTTGCCTAAAAACTAATAATATTTTACTAAAAACTAATTAAAACATACTAAAATCTACATGAAATTACCCCCAAAAAGCGTATAAAATATCCGCTCATCAGTGTTGTTGAGAATTGACATGAGGAATAGTATATGATATGTCAATATGTTTGAGTTTGAGCCACTTGGGTGAAGTGGGTTAAAATGGTGAGATAGTGATTTTGTAAATTGTGGTAATGTGTCAATGTGTGAGTTGAGGAGGCTTGATGTTGAATTTGATATATTTTGATTGATTTCAAAGAAAAGGGATGAAATTGGCATGTTTTGATTGATTTTGAAAAGAGTTGAAAATGGCTTGTTTTGAAAATGGCATATTGTGGTTTTGTATGAAAATACGGTTTTTGGGCATACTTTGGTGGGACATAACTTTGACTACGGATCTCTGTTTTGTGCCAAATCTGTTTAGAAATGAAATTGGATCCGGGAAGTCCATGCCGTTCGAAGAACGAGTGAAAAATGATTTAAAATTAGGAAGTTATGTCCGTTGGAAGATTGCGGTTTAAATTTGTGAATTCTGCAGCTTTTAACTTAGAAAATTTTTAGCAGAATGACCCCTTGCGCGTGGGCGCACTTGGCGCGTGCACGCCGTTCTTCCCAAAAATGCCATCCACGCGTGTGCGTGATGTGCGCGGGCGCGCCGATGGTGCTGCACCCAATGCCCAGCCATTTTCCAGAGAGTTATGCCAGAACTGTGCTAGTGTTGTGGCTGGGGCACGAGAACACCCACGCGTACGCGTGGTTGACGCGTACGCGTCGATTGGCAAATTTTTAATCCACGCGTTAGCATGTATGACGCTTGCGCGTCGATGAAGTTTTTGAGGCCATCCACGCGTGCGCGTGGAGTGCGCGTACGCGTGGCCCTGTTTTCATCCCAAAGTTGATTTTTGAGTTTTAAAAGCCAAATTTCATACTTCTAAGCCTCCGATCTCACCACGTATATCTTAAATCATTATGATATGTCTAGCTATAAGAAGAAAGGCTAGTGAATGTGGTAACTTGCGAGTGAAGCAAGGGGAAATGAATGATCATTGAGGATCAAGCATGATTATGTGAGATGCAGAGGATAGTGGTGGAAGTGCTTATTATGCCATGGGCCGAAAGGCTGTATTTGTTAATGAGATGGCTGGTTATGGATTTAATCGTGATGCCAATGGGCTGGTTATGGATTTAACCGTGATGCCAATGGGCTGGTTATGGATTTAACCGTGAGCCGGAATGGCTGTGTATGATATGAATATTGGCTGGTTCTGGACTGAACCGTGAGCCGGATGTCTGATATGGATGTTGATCCATGGATGAGAATTCATGCATGTTTATGCTGAATTATTGATAATTGTGATTTGCACTTCCACTATCTGAGATACGAGTTTCCTGGGTAGTAGCAGTGGCTAGCCACCATGTGCTCCAGGTTGAGACTTAATACTCTGTTGACCCTATGTCATAAGTGTGGTCGGGCACTGTGAAAGACCCGGATGAGCTCGCTCCCGTAAATATTCACCAGTGAGGGTGATGGATATAGATCGTGATTGTGATCAAGTTTATAACGAGTATAACTCGAGTTGGGGATGCGTGACAGAGGGACAGTCCAATGGTTAGCGACCAGGACTTGTCGAGTTGGCTTTATAACCGACAAGATGATATCATCAGCCACTAGGGACAGGCATTCATCATATGCATACTATATGAATTGTTTGAGATTGCCTATTTGACTGCATATTACTTGCTAATTGTCTAAATGCCCTACTTGTTCCTAATTTTATATTTCTTGCTTGATATAACTGTGTTTGCTACATTATACTCCTGCTGGTGGTTGGGAGGTTTGAAGGAATTGGAAAGGGAAGTACAAGTTAGACTGAAGAATCTTCAGTCAGATGCCCTTTATGGTTTAGCTTGTTTATAAGCTTTGAATTATCTGGAGGAAGTTCTAGGATTACCTTCGGCTTTCCTCTATTATTATGTATTATATATGTGGAAGCTGTTACCATGCTGGGGACCTCTGGTTCTCACCCATGTGGATTTTGTGGTTTTCAGATGCAGGACGTGAGGTTTCCCGCTGAGGCATGCTGGAGACTTCTATATTTGCGAAGATCCTTTGTTCTCGGGGCTATGTTTTGGTTTATATGTTTTTCTTAGATACTTTTATCTCCATTAAATAATACATACTGTGATGACTCCTCTTATGGGAGATTTTGGAGAATAGTTTTTTTATGTATTTGTGTCCCTTTGGGTTTCCTTTGGGGTTTTCCTTATTTTATCATATGTATATATTGTTATGCTCCGACCGGTTATCTTCGTAGCCGAATCTTGAGCCTTGATATTCCTGTTTTTGACACTCCTTTGTATATATATAATCACGCGTTGGTTATCCTTGTTCGTTACGTTATCGATCGGAGTATTGCGCTTTTGAGTTGCGGTTTTTGTTTACCCCTTTTTCTACAAAGGCTCCTAGTTATAATCAATCATTAATACTACTATACGTACTAATTTTTATTTTAGAGGTCGTAATACCTTGCCATCTCTGAATTATGACTTAAGCATAAGACTCTGTATGGTAGGGTGCTACATAACAAACATTGGAATTACGTAGATTTAATCCCAATTAGTCTATCCTAACATCGAGGATAACTCAAAAGGGCATAATTGATCCCAATCCATAAGTCCTAGTCAACTCACTAATTACTTAGTGAAAGACAAGCGTCAATGGAAATCAAACTAACTAACAATCCTAACACAACGTAGAATGGACATCCATAACTCAAGTTCACCTAATTACCCAATTCCTAACTAAGAGGGTGAAAAACTATACAAGAACTAGAAGAGACATTTTGTTAAACACCTAGCATGCATAAAAGAGAAAAATATCATAATTTGCAATAAAATAAAATCTATAACTACCAATTGCTTGAGAATAATGATAGAAACTCATCAAGTATTAAAGAAAGATACAATATCAAAATTGCATTAATAAAACCAAAATTGCAAGAGTATTCATAAACTAAAAATGGCAAAGTGAGAAAATAAAAAAAGAGATGAACATGATCAAGACAAGAAAGCTTGAAAGCATAAATGAAATTACACTAAACAAAAGAATTAAATACTGAAATTAAAGAAAAATTAAACTAAGAAATCCTAATTATAGAGAGAAGGGGGAGCTTCTCTCCCTAGAAAAACTAAACAAAAACATGTAAAAACATAAACCTAAGTGCTCCCCACTTCATCCTTCTTCACTTTGGCTTGAAATAGGTTCAGAAATGAGTTGGACTGGGTTTTAAAGGCCCATAATTCGCCCCCAGCAATTTGCAATTAATGAGCCCACATGCCAGGACTTGTGCGTATGCACAAGTGTGTGCGTACGCACACTTGCTAAATCCTGACTTGTGCGTACGCACATATTATGTGTGTACGCACTCTTAAACTTATGTCTAGTATAATAAATTGTATATCATTTTGAAGCCCCGGACGTTAGCTTAAGTTATGATCACTTTAGTCTCGAGAGGTCAGGATTGACAGCTTTACAAATCCTTCATTTCTTGAATTCTTCCACTTTATATGCTTTCCTTCCACTTTCTCAAGCTATTTGACGCACAGAAAATCACCGATTAAGAGTTTATAAAGAAAACAGCGTTGCAACTATAGCTCTTAACCAATGAAGATACCGCGTATCAATTTAAAAGAGTTGTCACAAAATTTAAAAATAAAATACTGGGAGTGTGAATCCCAGGTCGTCTCTCAACGAGTTGACAAAAGAGTGCTATTTTATTGATCAGAGGTTTTCCAAGGATTTTTTTAAGAGTTGAAGAACAGAAAGATAAATGATTGAGAATTTATATAATCAAATAAAAAACCTTGAACGGGGGTAGATAATTGGAAGTTCTATCCTTGTTGGAATTTCTCAAGTGTAGCTTCAAGAGGTTGTTATTTTCACTTAGTTAACCCTTACTAAATAAAGGAAAGTCAAGTGATTGAGCTAACTCTTATTTGCAAGTCCTAATCCTCTCCCTTGGGAAGAATTAGCGTTAGTAAATAGAGAATTAGCCAATAACTTCCAAATTGACTAATCGCTTGAGCATTCCAACTCAAGGGTCTTCTTTTAATCAACCCCCAAGTTAAGTGGGAGTTCTACTCCATTGACATGAATATAATTTTCACAAAATTGAAAGAGGAATAAAAGGAAGACATGATAAACAATAACTGAAAATTAATTAAAACTAAAAATGGTTCTTTGCATTAATGAATTCTAAAAACAATCCAATTGTAACTCTGAATAAGGATTAAGGATATGAAAGAGTAAGGGACAAAGGAAACAAAATGGAATAAATGAAACTTCAACGGAGGTAGTAACTCTTCTTAATATCCAAATCAATAGCAAAAAGCAATAATATTCTAAGAACTATGAATGTGAAGAAAAACCTAGAGGAAGAAGTGGAAATCTCTCTCTATATTCAAAACTAAAAACTAAAACTATGCAGAATGAGAATGTGTGTTGAGTCTTTGCTGTTCCCTGGCTCTAGTCTGCATTTCTGGGCCGAAAATTGGGTCTAAAACTGGCCCAAAATCGCCCCCAGCATTTTCTGCAATTTTTGCAGATCACGCATGTCACGCCTACGCGTCACTAACGCGTGCGCATCGTTTGACAATTTTCCTTGTCACGCGCCCACGTCAGGCACACGCACGCATCGTTAAGCAAACTCCAATTCACGTGCACGCGTGAAGCATGCATGCACGTCACTCCTCGCTGATTGTCTCCTTTATTTTTTGTGCTCCTTCCATTTTTGCAAGCTTCCTCTCCATCCTCCAAGCCATTCCTGCCCTATAAAGCCTGAAATCATTGAACACACAGATCACGGCATCGAATGGTAGAAAAGGGGAATTAAAATACACAAATTAGAGGCTTAGGAAGCATGTTTTCAACCATAGAACAAAACTAGAAAGGGATTGTAAAACCATGCAATTTGTATGAATAAGTGTGCAAAGGTTTGATAAAAACCACTTAATTGAGCACAAGATGAACCTTAAAATAGAGGTTTATCAAACTCCCCACACTTAAATGTTAGCATGTCCTCATGCTAAGCTCAAGGAGACATAAAGAATGAACAGGGGAAAGTAAAACTCGTGAAATGCAACCTATATATTAATGCAACTATATGCTAAGATGATTATGTCTACTCGATTGAAAATAAACAAATCCTCCAAGACAAAAATAAATCAAATTCCACTAATTCAAATCATACAATTAAAGGCAAGTAACTTGAAAGAAGATAGCTCATGAAAGCTGAGAACATAGAGTTAAGCTTGAATCGTCACTGGGAGTGTATATGCACTCTAGTCACTCAAGTGTATAGGATAATTCACTCTAGTCTCCTCTAATCATGCTTTCTAACATCTTGTTCTTCATCTAACCAGTCAACAAATATCCAATGCACACATGCAAACATCATGAGGTCTTTCCTTAAGGTTGTAATGGGGCTTAGGTACGAGTGAGGGTACATGTATGGCCAAGTGAGCTGAAAATTGAATCCTTGATTATCCTAAGTTCTCACCTAACACACACACATTCCCTATGCTTCTAAAATCATGCCTAAATACCCATAATCTTACTTTGTATGTTGCACCTACTCATGCATTTAAATGTTCTTTTTATTTCACCTCATATGTATTGATTCTTTTTATTAAACTTATCATTTGGGGTGCTTTCATTCCCCTAAACTTAAACTGAAACATACAAATATTTTATTTATTTATTTATTTATTTATTTTTTATTTTTTTTGTACGCATCATAGCATCAATGCATTTGGTTTTCATAATTTCACATGAGTAGCATTTAGACCTTAGATATTTATCAATTAACATACATTCTTATTAACCCGAGTTCCCATAGTTTTCCCACATTTAGTTTACACACAATCTCTATCTTAAGCTAACCAAAGATTCAATTTGTGGTAATAAAATTATTTTTCTGTTTAAGGCTAGTGATGTGGTAAAATATGGAACAAATAGGGATTAATAGGCTCAAAGTGGCAAACAAGGGGTAATTAGAATGTAGGCCATTTAGGATAGTGAGCTAATAACAAATGATGGCCTCAATCATACATATGCATGAATACATTAAGTAATGGACATATAGAATGGAACAAACCATAGATTGCAATCATAGAGGAGAGAAAACACACAAGAATAAAAATCATGGTCAAATAATGTAACCATACAATTAGGCTCAAAATCTCACTAGGTTGTATGTTCTAGCTCTAAAACCATGTACCAAATTACAATCTTCAAATAAGCTTAACATAGAATTTTGGTTTGAAATAGTGAAATTTTTCAAAAATAGTGTATTTGAAAAGAACTTATTATTTTTCAACCAAGCAAAGTATACATGCAACTAATTATTACAATGCAATCTATTCTGTCTAAACAAAAAAGAAAAAATTATCTACTGGTGCTAAGAGAAAGAAGGGTTACCTCTGGAAGTCAAGTACTGCCCAACCTCCCCACACTTAAAGCTTGGCACCGTCCTCGGTGCCATTAGTCAGGAACAAGGGGGTCTGGTAACATCATCTCCACAATCGAGGTCGGCATGGCTCCCCGTGCTGGTAGTTGAAGTGGAGTCCAGAGTCTCTAGTTCTTCTGTGGGTGGGTGGTTGCCAACAATCAGCTCCTTGAGGTATGTAAATTGGCACTTGTTACGGTGCTCCTTGCGATCCAACCTCTGTAGAATTTGACGGAGCAGCTGATTTGTTGAAGGTGCTTGTGATACGGAAGGAGAAAGGATATCTCTTGCAGGGTCTTCAGTCCGGCTTGTAGGGGCTGCTGTGGGTCTGATGTATTTTCTGTTCGGAACATATTGATCATCCCGAGGAAGCATGGCCTTAGTGTCCCTAGCTCTGTAGGAGACTCCGGCTGCAGAGACCACTTATCTGGTTTATATTGTGTTAAATTGAGTTTTTTTTATCAAATTCTTGCCAACTTATTCATATGATTTGCATGATTTTACAATTCCTTCCTAGTTTAGTTCTATGGTTGAAAAACTACTTCTTAAGCCTTTAAATTGCATATTTTAAATTCTCCCTTATACCATTTAATACCATGATATGTGTGTTAAGTGTTTTCAGGCTTTATAGGGCAGGAATGGCTTAAAGAATGGAGAGGAAACTTGCAAAAATGGAAGGAACACAAGAAACCAAGGAGATGACCAGCGAACACCGACGTGGACGCATGGCCCACGCGACCGCGTGAAATGGAGAAAATCACAGTGATGCGTTCGCATGCCTGATGCGAACGCGTGGATTGGAATCTGCACGAATGATGCAAACGCGTGGAGAGGAAAATCGTGAAATGATGCGCACGCGTAAATGACGCGTACGTGTGACATGCGCGATCTGCAGAATTAACAAAACACACTAGGAGCGATTTCGGGCCGCGTTTTGACCCAGTTTTCGGCCTAGAAACACAGAATAAAGCTAGAGAACATGCAGATACTCAATTCATATTTGACACAACTTTCATATACATAATTTTAGGATTAGATGTAGTTCTTAGTGAGAGAAAGAGAGGCTTTCTCCTCTCTTTTAGGATTTAGGATTTCTCTTAGGATTAGGATTTCATCTTTTTAATTCCAAGTTCAATGTTCCTTTAATTTATTTTCTACTTTATTTATTCTATTACTTTAATTGTTATTTATCTTTTCAATTTGGCTTATGAACTTTCCATGTTAGAATTGATTTTCTTATTTAATACACATTGAGGTATTTCAGATTTAAGATTGCTATATTCAAATTCACGTTACTAATGCTTTTAATTTAATTTAGATTTTTTTCCCTTTGCTTTGGGTAAGTAATTGGTAACACTTGAGTTGTCAAACTCAGCGGTTGATTGAAAATTGGAAATTGCTGATTGATTTGGATCCCTCTAAAGCTAGTCTTTCCATAGGAGTTAACTAGGACTTGAGGAATCAAGTTGATTAGTCCACCTGACTTTCCTTTATTTAGTAAGGGTTAACTAAGTTGGAGCAATAAACAATTCTCATCTCACCTGATAAGGATAACTAGGATGGAATTTCCAATTCTAATACCTTGCACTTGTGTTCATGATAATTAATTTACTTCCTTGCCATTTAAATTACTTATTCCCTATTTCAAAAACCCAAAAATATACCTTTTTTCCATAACCAATAATATATCATGCTTCCCTGCAATTCCTTGAGAGATGACCCAAGGTTTAAATACTTCGGTTATAAATTTTATTGGGTTTTGCTACTTGTGATAACCAAACTTTTGTACGAAAGGATTCTCTGTTGGTTTAGAAACTATACTTACAACGCGATTATCTTTGTGAAATTCTTTACTGGCAGAAATCAGTTCGTCAGTGACGCGCACGCGTCCATGACGCGTATGCGTGATACGATTTGTGCTCGGGCACCGTGCTAGCACCAAGCCAGCCTCACTTTCGGTTGATTGAGCTAACTCTTATTTGCAAGTCCTAATCCTTCCCCTTGGGAAAAATTAGCGTTAGTAAATAGAGAATTAGCCAATAACTTCCAAATTAACTAATCGCTTGATCATTCCAACTCAAGGGTCTCCTTTTAATCAACCTCCAAGTCAAGTGGGAGTTTTACTCCATTGACATTAATATAACTTTCACAGAATTAAGAGAGGAATAAAAGGAATACATGATAAACAATAACAGAAAATTAATTAAAAGTAAAATTGGTTATTTGCATTAATAAATTCTAAAAATAATCCAATTGTAACTCTGAATAAGGATTAAGGATATGAAAGAGTAAGGGACAAAGGAAACAAACTGGAATAAATGAAACTTCAACGAAGGTAGCAACTCTTCTCAATATCCAAATCAATAGCAAAAAGCAATAATATTCTAAGAACTATAAATGTGAAGAAAAACCTAAAGGAAGAAGTGGAAATCTCACTCTAGATTCAAAACTAAAAACTAAAACTATGCAGAATGAGAATGCGTGTTGAGTCTCTGTAGTTCCCTGGCTCTAGTCTGCGTTTCTAGGCCGAAAACTGGGTCTAAAACTAGCCCGAAATTGCCCTCAGTATTTTCTACAATTTCTGTAGATCGGGCATGTCACACGTACGCGTCACTCATGTGTGCGCGTCTTTTGGCGATTTTCCTTGTCACGCGCACGCGTCAAGCACGCGCACACGTCATTGAGCAAACTCCAATTCACGCGCACATGTGAACCATGTGTGTACGTCGCTCCTCGCTGATTGTCTCCTTTATTTCTTGTGCTTCTTCCATTTTTGCAAGCTTCCTCTCCATCCTCCAAGCCATTCCTGCCCTATAAAGCCTGAAATCATTGAACACACAGATCATGACATCGAATAGTAGAAAAGGGGAATTAAAATACATAAATTAGAGGCTTAGGAAGCAAGTTTTCAATCGTAGAACAAAACTAGGAATGGATTATAAAACCATGCAATTTGTATGAATAAGTGTGCAAAGATTTGATAAAAACCACTCAATTGAGCACAAGATAAACCATAAAATAGAGGTTTATCACCATTCTTGCCTTCAAAATCCTAAATAACTCAAACAAACATATCTAGGCATCAAATGGGAGAAAAGTGAATTAAAATTGGCAATTTAATCATAAAAAGCATGTTTTTCACAATTAAGCACAATTAGGAAAGAATTCACAAAAGCATGCCATTTCAATGAATAAATGCAAGAAAAGTCAATGAAATCGACCTAATTAAAGCAAAGAGCAAAGTATCGTTTTTGTCCCCAACGTTTGGGGTTAGTCCTAAAGTTGTCCCTAACATTTCAATCGTCTTATTTAAGTTCCTAACATTTCAAAATTGACTCAATGTTGTCCTGCCGTTAGGGATCTGTTAACATAATTGACGGCGGGGCAAAATTAAGACAATTTTGAAACGCTAGGGACTTAAATAAGACAAAAACATTGGGGATAAAAATGATACATAGAAATAAATTTTAATTTTATCCTTCAATAATATCAATTTTTTACTATACATAGTATTCAATTATTTTTAATCACATCTAAGTAAATTACACTTAATCATATTACTTTCATTTTAAATAAATTAATTTTTTTTATAATTTTACTCTTAAAAATTTTTAGTTATCATAAAATGTTTGTAGAATGAATAGTATATAAACTTGCAGAAAAGAAAAAAATATATATATACAATAAAATATAAATTATACCTTTTATTTTAATGTATCAAAATTCTTTAAAATTATAAAAAAATAAATTTATTTAAAATGAAAGTAATGTGATTAAGTGTAATTTATTTAGATGTAATTAAAAAATAATTGAACACTATGTACAGTAAAAAATTAATATTATTAAAAGATAAAATTAAATTAAAATTTATTTTTATGTATCATTTTTGTCCCTAATGTTTTCGTCATATTTAAGTCCTTAAAGGTTCAAAATCATCTCAATTTTTTCTCGCCGTCAATTCTGTTAACGGAACCCTAACGGCAAGACAACATTGAGTCAAGTTTGAAACGTTAGGAAATTAAATAGGACGATTGAAACGTTAGGGACAACTTTGGGACTTACCCAAAACGTTAGGGACAAAAACGATACTTTACTCTTAAAGCAAATAAATACCATGAAATGTGAATTCATCACTTTTCAATTAGTTTTTCATTATGTTTTAAGTTAATTTTAATATTAGTGATCATGTACAGTGCTTAAACAGAGACAGAATGATGCAAAATAGCAAACAGAATACCCTGGAGTAAGGATGTTTCTAGCATTAAACGCTAGAAAGGGAAGGCAATTGGTCGTTCAAACGCCCATGGAGACAGCAAGTCTGGGATTAAACGCCAGCCAGGAAGCTCTGGCTAGGCATTTAATGCCCTGAAGGGAGCATCAGCCTGGCGTTAAACGCCAGCCAGGAGGTCCTGGGCGTTTAATGCCCAAGAAAGAGCATCAGCCAGGCGTTAAACGCCAGCCAGGAGGCTCTGGCTGGGCGTTTAACGCCCAAGAAGGGGCACATACCTGGCATTAAACGCCAACCAGGGAGTCCTGGTTGGGCGTTTAATGCCCAAGAGGGAGGACTATCCTGGCGTTAAATGCTAGAATGCCAGCATTCTGGGCGTTTAAACGCCAGCAAGGCAACATGGAGGTAACTTGAAACTTTTCAGTGTTCTCTTTATTCAACTCATCTTTTTCCAATTCAATTTTAAAGATTCTTTGATTTTCAAATCAGATTTTGTTCAAGTACCTCAATTTCAATTTAAATTCAAAATTAAAACACTTTTTCAAAATTCTTCAAATCCTTTTCAAAAATTTCATATCTTTTACATCTTGTTTTCAAAATCTTTTAAAATCTTTCTTATCTTGTTCATATCTTTTATTAAACTTTTAAATTTTTTTCATACTTCTTATCTTATCTTTAATGCCTTTTCTATCCTTTTAAATCTTTTCTTATCTTTCAAGTTTAACAACTTATCTTTTTCTGTCTTTTTCAAAAAAATCTTTATCTTTCTATTATAATTATTTTCGAAAATCCCTCCCCCTCCATATATATATGCATGTCTGCGCCCGTCTCCCTCACTC
Source organism: Arachis hypogaea (assembly GCF_003086295.3). Taxonomy (NCBI): domain Eukaryota; kingdom Viridiplantae; phylum Streptophyta; class Magnoliopsida; order Fabales; family Fabaceae; genus Arachis; species Arachis hypogaea. The sequence continues at coordinate 61,251,719 of NC_092041.1, read as the reverse complement.
ACCACCTCTCATTCGAATTTTCTTTTCTTTTTCTTCTTTTATTCTCTTTTCTACTTCTTTCTTTCTTACCTTTTGCTCGAGAACGAGCAAATTTTTATGTTTGGTGTAGCAGGAGCCCTGTTCTCTCATCAAGAATTTAATCACATGGCTCCAAAAAGTGGCAAGACCATCCCAAAGAACAAGAAAGAAGACAACACAATAGTTGTTTTCAAACCAGTTTGATTCCTTACTAAGCAGCATGAAGAACATTATCACAAGATAATGAGTAAAAAGCCAGTAATCCATGAGGTGGGATTCAATTTAGGAGAAGAAGAATACCCAGAGATCCAAGAGCAGATTCGAAGGAGAGGCTGGGAGGTTATAAGTAATCCCGAATTAAATGTTGGATACAACATGATCTAGGAATTCTATGCAAATTTGTGGATGACAGATAAGCAAAAGAAAGATGGAACAACCACCCATACTTTTCACACCATGGTCAGAGGGAAGATCATGTATTTTCACTTGGACAGGGTAAGAGAGATCTTCAAACTACCACTGCAAAAGGATTGGGTGGAAAATGGATTTGAACGCCAGGATTGGGTGGAAAATGGGCGTTTAACGCCAACTTTTCCCCCTTTTCTGGTGTTTGAACGCCAGAACTGGGCAAGGAATGGGCGTTTAACGCCATCTTTCCTTCCCTTTCTGGCGTTTGAACGCCAATAACATTCCTCTCTGGGCTCTTACTGTCCTCAGAGGGATTTTGAACAGTGGTTTGGTTATCCTCTGTCAATTGTTCCTTGTTTGGCTTTCTGCTCTTTTGAGCAGAGGTATTTAGTGTCTTCCCACTCCTCAGTTGAACTGCTTGACATTCCTCTGTTATCTGTTTAGATATTTGCTGTTTTGCTTGATTCAACTGCAGTTCTATGCTCTTGTTAGCAACTTTAGTTTCATGAAGCATCTCTTTAAAGTCTGCTAACTGTTCTGTCATCAGGAGCAATTGTTGATTAAGCTCAATTATCTGTTCTTGAGGATTAGGGTCAGTGACTGCTGCCATGACTTCCTCTTTTGGAGAGAACTCATTGCTAGAGTACAAATATTGGTTTCTAGCAACAGTGTCTATAAGCTCTTGAGCTTTTTCAATTATCTTCCTCATGTGTATAGATCCACCAGCTGAGTGGTCTAAAGACATCCGAGCTTTTTCTGTAAGCCCATAGTAGAAGATGTCTAACTGTACCCACTCTGAAAACATTTCAGAGGGGCATTTTCTTAGCATACCTCTATACCTCTCCCAGGCATTATAAAAGGATTCATTATCCTCTTGTTTAAAGCCTTAGATGTCCAGCCTTAGCTGTGTCATCCTCTTTAGAGGGTAAAAGTGATTCAGGAACTTGTCTGATAACTGTTTCCATGTCTTTATGCTTGCCGTAGGTTGGTTATTCAACCACCTCTTAGCTTGATCTTTTACAGCAAATGGAAACAGTAATAGTCTGTAGACATCCTGATCTACCTCTTTATCATCTACTGTGTCAGCAATTTGTAAGAATTGTGCCAGAAACTCAGTAGGCTCTTCCTGTGGAAGACCGGAATACTGGCAATTTTGCTGCACTATGATAATGAGTTGAGGATTTAGCTCAAAGCTGCTTGCTTTGATGGGAGGTGTACAAATGCTACTCCCATATGCAGCTGTAATGGGGTTAGCATATGACCCCAGAGTCCTTCTGGACTGATCAATCCCACTTAGGTCCATAATGGATAAAGGGAAATGATATGGATTCACAAGCAAAGTATATATATATATTTTTTTTTGAATTAAACGAAAAAAAATAAAATAAAATAAAATAAAATAAAAGGAAATTAAGATAAAAATTCGAAAATCAAAAAGAAAATAAGATCAAAGCAAATTGAGAACTGAATCAATTAGTTAATTAGAAAGATTTTGAAAAGAGCAATTAAAAAGATATGATTGAAAAATTTTTATGAAAAAGATTTGATTTTTGAAAAGAGGAAAGAGAAAAATAACAAAATGACACCAAACTTAAAATTTTTAGAAAATCAAACACAATTTTTTCGAAAATTTTAAGGGAAAAACACAAAGAGGACACCAAACTTAGAATTTTTAAAGATCAAAAAGAGACTAAGGACATGCAAATTCAAAAATTAAGAGAAAAGCAAAAGCATGCAATTGACACCAAACTTAAAATGTTAAACTAGACTCAACTAAAAGACTCTAAACCAACAAAAATAAAACAGTCCTAATCTAAGCAACAAGATAAGCCGTCAGTTGTCCAAACTCGAACAATCCCCGGCAACGGCGCCAAAAACTTGGTGCACGAAATTGCAATCACACTTTTGCAACTCTGCACAACTAACCAGCAAGTGCACTGGGTCGTCCAAGTAATACCTTGCGTGAGCAAGGGTCGATCCCACGGAGATTGTCGGCTTGAAGCAAGCTATGGTTATCTTGTAAATCTTAGTCAGGATATCAAAAATTATCAGGATTGATTGTAAAAAGCAAAAGAACATGAAATGGTTACTTGTTTTGCAGTAATGGAGAATAAGTTGAGGTTTTGGAGATGCTCTGTCTTCTGAATCTCTGCTTTCCTACTGTCTTCTTCATCAAACACGCAAGGCTCCTTCCATGGCAAGCTGTATGTAGGGTTTCACCGTTGTCAATGGCTACCTCCCATCCTCTCAATGAAAATGTTCCTATGCTCTGTCACAGCATGGCTAATCATCTGTCGGTTCTCGGTCAGGCCGGAATAGAATCCAGTGATTCTTTTGCGTCTGTCACTAACGCCCCGCCTGCTAGGAGTTTGAAGCTCGTCACAGTCATTCAATCATTGAATCCTACTCAGAATACCACAGACAAGGTTTAGACCTTCCGGATTCTCTTGAATGCCGCCATCAGTTCTAGCTTATACCACGAAGATTCAGGTTAAAGAATCCAAGAGATAACTACTTAATCTAAGATAGAACGGAGGTGGTTGTCAGGCACGCGTTCATAGTTGAGAATGATGATGATTGTCACGGATCATCACATTCATCCGGGTTAAGAACAAGTATTATCTTAGAATGGAAGCAAGCATGATTGAATGAGAAACAGTAGTAATTGCATTAATCCATCAAGACACAGCAGAGCTCCTCACCCCCAACCATGGGGTTTAGAGACTCATGCCGTGGAAGATACACAAAGAAACGTGTAGAGTGCCATGAGGTACAGATACAATGTCAAAAGATCCTATTAATAGTAAACTAGTAACCTAGGGTATACAGAAATGAGTAAATGACGTAAAAATCCACTTCTGGGTCCACTTGGTGTGTGCTTGGGCTGAGAAATGAAGCATTTTCGTGTAGAGACCTTTTCTGGAGTTAAACGCCAGCTTTTATGCCAGTTTGGGCGTTTAACTCCAAGTTTTATGCCAGTTCCAGCGTTAAACGCTGGAATTTCTGAGGCTGATTTGCCACGCCGGTTTGGGCCATCAAATCTTGGGCAAAGTATGGACTATCATATATTGCTGGAAAGCCCAGGATGTCTACTTTCCAAAGCCGTTGAAATCGCGCCAATTGGGCTTCTGTAGCTCCAGAAAATCCACTTCGAGTGCAGGGAGGTCAGAATCCAACAGCATCTGCAGTCCTTTTAGGTCTCAGAATCAGATTTTTGCTCAGGACCCTCAATTTCAGCCAGAAAATACCTGAAATCACAGAAAAATATACAAACTCATAGTAAAGTCTAGAAAAGTGAATTTTAGCTAAAAACTAATAAAAATATACTAAAAACTAACTAAATCATACTAAAAACATACTAAAAACAATGCCAAAAAGCGTATAAATTATCCGCTCATCAATGCATCATGATGGGGAATGAGGTGGAAGTCCACCAAATAATACCCCGTGAGATTTACAAGCTGGCAAACAGGGTGTCCACTAATGCAATGCTAGCTTATCCAAATCATATCTTTCGCCTACTCCAAGAGGCTAAGGTTATGATCCCATCAGACATCTTTATTCCAGTGAAAAAACCAATTACTAAGCAGGTGATGGAGAGTTCCAAAATAAAAGAGGATCAACTCGAAAGGAAGGCACCTGAGCCTCCCCAAGAGATCCCCCAATGGAGTATTGGGACCAGCTGAAGGCATTTGTAATTCACTTGTAGAGCACTTTAGATCAGCTCAAAGAGGAGCAGAAAGATTAGACTAGCATGATTTGCAAACTAATCAAGGAGCAGGAGAAGCAAGGGCATGAGCTGGAGGAACTGAAGCGTCAGAAGCTTTCCCCTTAAGAGCTCAGTGCCCCTCAAGTTGAAGAGCCATGCATCCCACAACCTGAAGAGCCCAGCATCCCTCATGCTGAAGGTTGTTAAGTTTCAACTCAGTGGCTATTCTAATTCCTGCTTTCAAATTTCTGTTATTTTAATTCCTATGTCTCATATTTAGGTTTACATGATCACTAGTAGCATTTAAGTCTTTATTTTAGGATTATATAAGCATTAGTAGTAATTAAATAATTTTTATTTTTCCAATTAGCTATAAGTTATTCCTCATTTCATCATTAAACATGAATAAAATAGTAGATTTTTTTAGAAGAAATAAAGAAGCATAAATTTTCGAGCTTTCCAATAAAGAATAGTTAAATTATTTTGATACGGTGGCATTGCTTTAGTTTTCTAAATGACAGATGGGGTGCGTGTACCAGAAAGTGCACTAGGTCATCCAAGTGCACTGGGTCGTCCAAGTAATACCTGAGCGAGTCAGGGTCAATCCCACGAGGATTGTAGCTTGAAGCAAGCTATGGTTGTCTTGCATGTTGACGTGCGGAAAATTACCGATTAAGAATTTATATTGAAAATTAGCGTTGCAAGTACAGTTCTTAACCGATGAAAATTCTGCATATCAATTTAAAAAGGGTTGTCACAAATCAAGAATAAAATACTGGGAGTAGAAATTCCAGGTCTTCTCCCAACGAGTTGCTAAGAGAGTGCAATTTATTGATCAGGAGTTTCTCAAAAATTTGGAGTTTGGGGAATGGGCAAATAAATGATTATAAATTAAAGCAGTGAAAATTAAAGAGAGATTTTATGTAATTAAGATAAAGAGCCTTGGCTGGGAGAAGATTAATCGGAAGTTCTATCCTTGTTGGATTTCTCAAGATTAATAGTAATAGGTTGTTGTTTCTACTTAGTTAACCCTCAACGAATGAAGGAAAGTCGGGTAGTTGGCTTGGGAAGGTAACTTAGGAACTCTTGAGTTACTAATGTCCAAGTAATTGATGATTGGAGCCATTAACTCTAGTTCTCACTAATTGAATGGGTGGAGAACTAGGACTTATGGACTTGGATTGATATAACTCATTTAACTTTCCTTTACTACTAGTTAGAGGATAAATTAATGGGATTGATCCTTGCCAAATCTCATGTTGTGGTTATTATTAAGGATAGAGATCCTTGACCACCAAAACTTGCCAAGACCTTCATATCATTTGATTTTCATTACCATTTACATTTCTTGTTCCCTATTTCAAAAACCTCAAAATATACCTTTGCATGACCAATTATAAGAACACCTCCCTGCACTTCCTTGCAATTCCTTGAGAGATGACCCGAGGTTTGAATACTTCGGTTATTACTTTTAGGGGTTTGTTACTTGTGACAACCAAACTTTTGTATGAGGGGATTATTGTTGGTCTAGAAACTATACTTTCAACGAGAGTTTATTATGAAATTCTAGATCACAGAAAGATCAGTTCATCACTATACTGATAAAATTATGTTTTTAGTAACATTTGTAAAATAAACGTTAGAAATTATTATTTTTATTTAAAAAAATAAAAATATGATACAAACGTTACCAAATACAAAGGGGTGTTCTCTTCATTTTCCCCTAATTTCACGCGTCTTCTCACTCCCACTCTCGAAGCTGTGAAACCACCTCTCGCTCCTCCTCTTCGATCTCTCGTTCCACCTTTTCGATCTCTTGTTCCGCCTCTTCAATCTCACGGTTCCCGAATTGAAACCACAATCTAGTGTTCTCACTCTCACTCCAGCTCGCGTTGTCTCGCCTCTGGTCCATCCTCTCGCGCCGTCGTCTTCTTGCCTGCACCGCCGTCTTCTCACTGGTTCCATTGTCAGCTCATCTCACGACCTGGTAAGTTCCAGTTCTCTTGTTTAGTTAGTTTCTTACTCCTTCAATCCTCTTTAATCTTTAGGTAATAATTAATTTGATGTATAATTATTAGTTAATTTAAGTTTTTAATTAGTTATTTAGTAGTTAGGTTTTAAATTTAGGTTATTTACCAATCTCAAAACATATTTATTTGCTTATTAAGTTGTTAAAAACCATACATTATTAGGTTTTCATATCCTCTGTTTTCTAGTTGATTTTTCTTATTAAGCTTGGATTCTAATTTTTGTTTTGATGTTAATGTGGAATTGAGCTTCTTGAACTTGGAAGTGGATGAGGGAATAGTAGGGGAGTTGCGCTGCTTGTTACTCTTGTTGGAGGTGGAGCTTGTGGAATTGAGCTTCTTGAAGCCAGTAGTGTCAGTGGTTGTGGTTTTAGAAGATGATGAACTCTTGGAGGAAAGGTTTTCGGATTCGATGGTTTTGGTTTTTGTTTGGTTCTTGGCAGAAATGTTACTACTAGATTTGACTGTTCTTACCTTTGATGGAAAACTCTTAAATTTCCCTTCTAGGAAACGGGGTTTCAAATATAGATTGTTCTTACCTTTGTGGTTGGGTTCTCTTATAGAGTTGTTCCTAATTCCTAACAAATATGCATTTTTATATGCAACCATGGTAACCCTGTGGTTAATGTAGGTGCAACTGGTCAATGTGACCCTTCACAACCAGAGTCTTCTACAGTAGATAATGTAAGTCACTTTATATTTCACTTTGTTTTATAAGCATTGCCAATTTTTCTAAATAGAAGGCATTGGTACACTACCTTTTTAGTGTTTCTCATTTTTTAACCATGAATATTTCCAGTTTGCCCTTTTAGTAATTATCTTCTCTTACTTCATTGATATTTTTTCCCTAAAAAGAAAAAGACAAAATGGTTAGTTTTTAGTTCGAAGAGGCCAAATATATTGTAAGGTTTAGTTTATTAAAAATTTGGTTGGTAAATAGGATGATGGCAATTCATCATTGGATATTGGTATAAAAAACTCATACACAAATAGTGCATAAAAGTTACTCTTGTAAATAATCTTCTAAAAATATATTGGCCAAATTAAAGAACATATATTCTTCTGTACACATTATTAGATCATTTTAATAAAAAAGGTTTCTGTCTTTGTGAAAAGATCAAACTTGATATAGTAATTTTTATAAAGTGGAAACAAATTTAAGTAGTTAGTTATAGAGTGCAGTAAAATTTGATAAAATAATAGGATCAAATAAATGTCCATACCTTCATACTAGTGAAATAAACTTTAAGTTAGTAAGGGTCAGGTCCCACTTGTTACTATAAATATTCGTGCGAGTTCATACAAATTTTCATAGGTCAATAACTATTAGTTTTATCAATCAGGTTTGTATACTCAAATAAATATAATAGAAGTGAGTGTGCCCCGAGAGAAAATTAATGCTAATAGTATCATAGCTGTGCAATACTGATGCAATCTAATAAATGCTATTTCTGTAGACCTAAAGGATATTCTAAACGAAATAGAGTTCCTTTAGGTGAGTATAACAATTGAGGACTAATGATTGGAGTAGAAAAGGATTCAGCACTACCTAATATTGTTCTGCTATTTCTGCTTTGAATGTAATATTGTTCTGCTTGAATGATTACAATATCAAATTGGTATGCATGCTTATACTGCTTTCATGCAAAAAAATTACAATTATAAATACTGTTTTGTTCTCTTTTACAGAGTTTTTGGCTTGGTTGGATTGTAGGTTCATGGCCATTGTTTTGGGCTCTTTTCATCAATTTTGTGCTTGGGATTGCTTATTCAATTGATGTGAGAGTTTCTTTTTCTTTTCTTTTTTTTAAAGACCTCATTTTTCCCATAATATATTATTTTGAATGGTCATCATATAATGTCTTCATTTTAAAAGTCTACATGTTCAGCATATTACTTGCATTATCAAATTTTGAAGCCATAAATGTCAAACAATATCCACTTGTCTTGATTTTTCTTTAATAAGAAAAGAATGTGTTAGTTGCTCATGGGTAACTCATCGGTTCGAAGCCAACCAATAAAGTGATACGTTCATTTGAATTGGCTATTGTTCTCTGTACCTCTCTTAATTCCTTTTTATTTTTATGGCCTTGCGAAAATTTTTTCTGCAGAAATTGGTGGTATTTCTTCTTAAACTTCAGAATTTGTGTCTTTTGAACAATTATATGAGGAATTGTTTGGATAATGTACACATATTAGGATAAATCAATGAGATTCTTAATTGCTATGCTGATTAAAGGTTGAAAAGCCTGAAACTTTTCTCCTATTTAATGTGATGAACTGTTTCCTTCAATATATATAGCATATGCTTACAAAAATTTCTAACTATGCTCTGCTTGTAATTTTAAAGTGTTACTATTTAACTATGATTTTTTAGTATGTCAAAGGCCTACTTATTTGCCAGCTGCATTGAGATATTAACTCTCAAATATTTGTCCTGCTTGTATAGGATCTGTAGTTGTTAGGCTAGATGGGTAATAAGCAAGAATGGGGACAAAAAATAGTAGGATAAAACAATTGATGAAAAACTATGTAAGAGTTACAAAAAATATTTATGGTAATATTATTTTAAGTGTTACATAAAATATCTATTATAACATTTTTTAAGTATTATTAAAAATATCTATAGTAAAATTTTTCTAAGTGTTACAAAATATATCTATTGTAACATTTCTTTAAGTGTTACTAAGATGTAACGACCTAACTTCCGGTATGCCATGGTCATAAGCTAAGTGTTACCAACTTGTTCTTCCTAATTATTAACTATTACTTAATATACGAGCCTGTTCCTTGTTAGATCGTTGCCAATTTTACGAGTAACTTTTTTTTTATTCGTTGCGGGTAATAAGGTAAAATAAACAAGCATACATTGAGAGTAATAAAAAAGCAGCATAAAGAAACATAGAAATACAACTGATAATATACATAATGTACACTATAACAAAACATGTAGCATTCACAAAAGGTCAAGTCAGTTTACATCCTCATCATCCTATGTAGCTAATATATATACACGACACTCCCAGGGCTTGGCCCATACAAAAAGCCGCTAAACTAGTGCCCAGGCTAGCCTAACCACTATATAGCTCCTAACTCTCGGGTGTAGTAACACAAGAAAGAGACTAATTAACAGATAATGTTAGACTAAAGTGTCGTCAAAAGAATGCCCCTTCTACTGTCAAATTATATCTACACGTGGCCTTTCGAAGAATCGTCGTGAGGCTCGTCCATCTCCTCATCCTGCTCTCTATCTCTATCTCAGGATCCTCCTCCTCCTCCTTGTACGCAGCTACAGCTATACCCTCATAACCACCAGAAGCACTACTATCACTATGTATAAAACCATTCGCGAGCACAGGTCAATTCGCGTATATAGGAGCTACCCCACCGTCCGGTAGTGCCAGCTCATCGGTTGTAGAAAGTCAGGGATCGGCTCAGGGGGAAAATCCTACTCTGGTGGTATCACAGGTACGTAGTCACCAGCTAACTTGGGGTCATCAGGAATGATAGGCTCAGGTTCCACCTCATTCAAAGGTTGAGCTGGTATGGGGTGTCCGGGATCATCAGGAAAATGATGTCCAGGTGCGTCAGGATGTAACTAGGATAAGGAAATGTCATAAGGAGCATCGGGGTCAAAATGTGGGCTAGACAGAGGATGTTAAAAAGCTCAATTAGGTAGCGCATATCGTTTAATACGAGGCAACGATCCCATAATGAAGTAACTGTGATGTACCGGGTCCTCGTAGATGTAAGGGTCCTCGAACTCATAAAATATCACGCCCATCTCCATCTGAGGGGGAGGAAGGGAGAGAAGGGGTAAGAACTGGGGAGTTCTGATAGAGAGAATTATGTTGGTTAGGAATTTCTTTTTAAAGAAAGGAATTACTTCATTGTAAGCATAACTCCAAACCAACAAACAATTCTCACATCAATTTAAAATTATGGTTTTGTCATATGTACAAACCCCAAATAAGAATTAATCGGAGTATTTGGACTTCGGGTCGTCTCACGAGGATTGCAATGAAGTGTATGATTATTGGCTATGAAGTATGTTTTGGGGTTTTTGGAATAAGAGACATGAAAAGTAAATGATAAGAAAATTCAAATAACAAAAAGGCCTTGGCAAGGGTTGGTGGTCAAGGATCTGTATCCTTGTCACTAACCACAACATGAGAATTGGCAAGGATCAACCCCATTAAGTCATCCTCTAACTAATAAAGGAGAGTCAAATGAGCTATGTCAATCCAAGTCCATAAGTCCTAGGTCTCCACTAATTCAATTAGTGAGATCTAAGGTTAATGGCTCCCAATCATCAATCACTTGGACATTAGCAACTCAAGAGTTCCTAAGTTACCTTCCCAAGCCAAGAGAATAAAATTCTACTCTAAAGCCCAATCAAGCATTTTGTCAAACACTTGGTGGGTACAAATGGAAAGCATAGTAAAAGTGCAAGAAATTTGAATCTACCAACTACTAATTGCAAGGAAGGTAAAATCTCAACTCAAATCAATAATAAAAGAACACCAACATTAAATTGCATTAAAAAAAAGGTCCAAATCCAACAAGAGTTCATCATCACAAAAGATAGCAAAAAGGGGAATTAACATGAAAACTAAGAGGAATCTAGAATAGAAACATGAAATTGTAGATAAAACAAGATGAGAACATGAAATTGGAACTAGATTTAAGATGAAATTAACATAATCTACCCTAATTTTAGAGAGAAGAGGGAGCTTCTCTCTCTAGAAACTACACTACATGATGCTAATGCTATAAACAATTTCTCGCCCTTTGCTTGGGCTTCAATTCTGCATGAAATACACTCAGAAACAGGTTGGAATTGGGTCTAGGCTGCTCAGAAATTGCCCTCAGCATTTTACCTTTAAGTGAGTCACGTGAGAGTATCGGCGTGTATGCGCCATGTGCGCGTGCGCGTCGATTGGCTATTTCTTCATCCGCGTGGAAGCGTCATGTACGCTTGCGCGTCCCTATGCGAAATCACTTTTGCGCTTGCGCGCCTTGTGCGCGCACGCCCATTGATGCATTCCCAATTCTTGTTTCCTCATGCATTCTCCACTTTGCATGCTTTTCTCCTCATTTCTTCCATTCAATACTTGCCTTATGAACCTGAAATGACTCAACAAATACATAAAGGCATCAAATGGAATTAAAGTGAGTTAAAATCACCAATTTAAGGGCCTAAAAAGCATGTTTTTACACTTAAGCACAATTCAAGGGAAAATTACAAAACCATGCTATTTTATTGAATAAATATGGGAAAAGGTGATAAAATCCCCTAAATTAAGCAGAAAATAGACCACGAAATCGGGGTTTATCAAATCTCCCCACACTTAAATTAAGCATGTCCTCATTCTAAAATCAAGAAAGAAGCAAAAGGGTATCAACATTTATTCAATGCAAACTAACCAAAATGCAACGTATCTATATGCGATCTATCTATATGAATGCATCCACTTGGTCAAAACAAGTCAATTTCCAAGAATACATATACAAGCATAAGGGCTAAGGCAATAACAATCAAATCAACCCACAATTGAGTTGGATCATTGAAAGATTTTACAAACTTGCAAGAAAAGATTATCATGGGTGGAAACATGTAATTGAGCGATCGAACCCTCACCAGATGTGTATCCGCTCTAGGCACTCAAGTGCATGGGGTTGATTCACTCAATTCTCCTCTAACCCTGCTTTCCAAGGTTTGTTTTTCATCTAATAATCAACAATTATTTCATGCATGCATACAAATATCAAGAGGTCTTCCCATAGGTTGTAATGGGGTTAGGGTCAAGGTAGGATTCATATGGTCAAGTGGACTAGAATTTGAATCATTGATTAACCTAAGCTTCCCACCTAACCTATGACAACCTATACAATCCAAAGCTAACCTAACTACCCATTCTTCACTTTTTCACATACTCATGCATTCTATTTTTGGTCACCACACATATGCATTGATTTTTATTAAGCTTTACTTGGGGCATTTCGTCCCCTTTTTATTGCTTTTCTTTTTTTCATTATTTTTCATTTTTTTCATTTTTTTTTCAAGCTAAAATATATACAAGAACATCAATGCATATGGTATACACATGATTAATACATGAGTATGTACCCAATTCCCAAAATTTTCAACAAAAATACAAAAACACACTTTTATCTCTACCAATGTTCCCAATTCTTCCCAAACTTAAATAATAAACACTCTCACTAGCCTAAGCTAATCAAAGATCCAAACAAGGGACTTTTATTGTTTTTCACTTTAGGCTAGTAATGTGCTACAATAAAAAATAATTGGGTTAAGCATAGGCTCAAAATTGGCTAACAATTGAAGTTAAAATGTAGGCTATTTGGGTAAGTGAGCTATTTGAACAATGGCCTCGATCATATAGATGCATGTATACACAAAATAATGGACATAAAGAATCAAACAAATCAAAGATTACACTCATAGGAAGAGAAATATGCACACAAAAATGAAAGTAAGTGGTTATATATAATGTAACCACACAATTAGGCTCAAATCTCACATGGTTGTGTTCTTAGCTCAAAAATCATGTTCCACAAAGTATATAGTTCAAGCAAGTTCTAAAAAAAAAATTCAACCAATTGGGGTGGTGCCCTAAAAATGAATTTCTTGAAAATTTTCATCACATTGACTAAGTTTATTCTAATGCATTGTTGTGATTTAAATTTTTCCTTAGTTTGCCCTTTTTTCAATCAAAACACAATTCTTATATAAAAAGGGTCAACTAAGTTTTAACAATCCAAATATATATATATATATTAATCACAATCAAAGCCAAAATGAAAAATATATATATAGATAACAAGAGTAAGTAAAAGTGTGCATCAACCAAAATAAGGGTATCCACAATTGCAACTATGTACAATAATCCCAAAATGATCTAAAAGATAAAGTGCAAAATAAAATAAAGGGATAAGTACGATTTTAGTCCCTAACATTGAGGGTCAGAATCGAAATCGTCCCTCTTCTAATTTTTGATTTAGAATCGTCCTTAATGTTTTTTTCGTATTAAAATCGTCCTTTTTATTTTTTTTGGACAAAAATACCCTCACCACTACCGACATAATTACCTCTTCACCACCACCACCACCAACTACCACTCCACCACCATTATCAGCATCATCATTACCATCATCATGATCATCAACACCAACTGCCACTCCACCACCACCAACACCACCACCAATGCCACTGCCGTCCCCCTCCCCCCTTTCCTCTTCCTCCTCCCCCTCCCCTTCCCCCCACCCCACCCCCACCCCGCGTCCCCTCCCCTCCCCCTCACTGCTTCCCCCTCCCCCACCCAGCGTCCCCACCCGTCCCCTCCCCCTCCTCGTATTCCCTTCCCCCACCCCCAATAAATCAACAAGCAGAAATAATAATATTCCACAATAAATCAACAAATCAACAAGCAGAAAACAACAAATCAACAAATCAGCAACAATAATATTCCACAACAAAAGAAGAAGAAATCCAGAAATTCACAGAATTTACAAAAGAAGAAGAAGAAGCGGCGGGCGACGGTGCGGTGGTGGGTCGGCGGTAAGAAAAAGAAGAAACGGGCGGTAAGAAGAAGAAAAAGAAGAAGAAGGCGGTGCGGTGGTGGAAAGAAGAAGCGGCGGGCGGCGGGCGATGGTGCGGCGGCATGGCGTCTCCCTTCTCTCCCCCCTACACCCTCCCCCACCCCCTTTCTCGGCCCCCCTTTCTTTCTTTCTCTCCCCAGTCCCCACCCACCCCGCTTCTCTAATCCCTTTCTTTCTTTTTTATTTTATATTTATTTTATTTTAAAATTTTATTTTATTTATTAAAATAGGGGTAGTTTAGGAATTAAATTAAAAATTTTATTTAAAAGGACAATTTTAATACAAAAAAAAACATTAAGGATGATTTTAAATCCAAAATTACAAGAGGGACGATTTTGATTCTGACCCTCAACATTAGGGACCAAAATCGTACTTATCCCTAAAATAAAGTAGCAGAAATTAAAGATAGATGTCTGAAAGTTCACCACATAAATTCAAACAATGGTTATGAACGGTGACCTCCCCACACTTTAGAATCAAGCATCGTCCTCGATGCTACTACTGAAGCTCGGGATAGGGATCAACAATCGCACCAGGCTGTGGCTCGGGCTCATGCTGTGGCTCAGGCTCAGGCTGTGGATCCTCAGGAGGCTGCTGGACCTCAGTGGTAGCCTGTGTCTCTGTTGGTGCCTCCTGCTGAGTCGGCTCCTCACCATGCTCCTCCTGGTCCTGCTCGTCGGAGGCTGGAGAGTCTGGGAGCGGAGGTAGCTCAATGCCCTGTGATAGAAACACCTGGTCTATGCGGTTGAGACGTCGCATGATACGACGCTCACTGCGCTCCATAAAGCGAAACAGGCGCTGCACCAATAGGTATGTCGGCTCAGGTGCTGGCGGTGGTGGCAAGGGTGTTTCTGCTTCTGCTGAGGAAGAGGGTCTTGCTGCTGCTGTGGAGGATGAAGGTCTAGCTGCCTCAACTGCCACTCTAGCTCGAGAATGACGTCTGGCCGGGGGCTTCTCGTGCACCCATCCACCCCATGGAATAGTAACCTCTTTGTCGTCGTCATCTAGGGGTGGTGGTGTCACGTCATCATCCTCCCATGGGACATCGGCTAGCTCAATCATGCTGGTGACCAGGGTAGGAAATGGTAATAGGCCACGAATATGCGCTCGCCACATTTTATGCCTGATTAATCGGGGAAAATATACCTCTTTTTCCTCCAGGACACAGCCAATTAGAACCAACATATCCATTGGGATCTCAGAAAAATGAGTAGTGGGCAAGACATAGTGGGCAAATATCTGCTGCCAAGTCTTAGCCTCTCTAGTCAGATGAGCGAATAGCATTCCTTTGGGCTTCTTGTTGCCTGAATCTATCACCTAAGGGGCGTCTGGTGTGGCAATCACATGCTTAAGTGCCTCATAATCAAAATTCATGCAGTGGATAGCTACCTCTGCCTGCTGATAAGCGCAGGTGGCATCAGTAAGGTGTCGACACTGCAATGCCTCCTCAATGGCAGCCTCAGTAATCATAATCTCTCTACCCTTCAGCTGGACTGAATCGAGATTTTCATGGAAGAAGTTGCAGTAGAACTCCTTGACCCATGAGATGTTTATTTTTCCCAAATCCCTATCAATAAAGTCCAAACCCAACTCTAGAATGTGGCTGTTGATGGTGCGTCTCACGATCATGAAATGCATCAATTTATTGATGATGAAATATTATATTGCCAAAAAGTAACTAATATGAAACGAGTCATCAGTCAATGTGAGGATCACTAGAGTTATATGAATTGGTGTTGGTAAAGTTAAATTATTAAAGAATGAATCAATTAAGAAGCATTCAACACCAAATTCAATGATGCACAAGAGTTACAAGTTGAGAAGAAAGTGGAAAACCTTATGATCTATGTGGCTTAATTGTAAACCATGCATGAATAAAGCAAATCAAATTATCCTCATAGATTAGAAACTTTCAACTTGTGTTTTTATGTAATTGAGACATGAAGTCTGAAAGGGGTTACAAGTGATGGCCAATTGGAAGACTCATTCAAACCATTCAATGCCTATAAAAAAATTACCATGAACAACAAGCAAAGAATATGATAAGCATGACCAAAACTCATTTTTGAGGATTTTCCAAAACCAAATAGGCAACGAAGTTCTATTTGACACAGGAATCATCAACTTGAAACTTGTTACATCAATCAAAACATTGTTATTTCACGGAACATGGTCAGGAAAAATCTGGCAGCATTTCAGTAGTAAATTGGCTATTTCCAAGTTCAAACAGTCAAATCAAATTCCATATGAATTCATTGAAAAGCAAAAGCACAAAAACAGGTATGAGTCCATATGAATTGAACAAATGAGCCAATATTTCAGCAGCATTCATCAGAAGCAGTTTAAATACATAATAGCATTAAAATGATATGCAGCGGCATTAGGCAAACCAAACATACAGCACAAGCAAAGCACTGAAACAGAGCAAATTCACACAACGACAGAAATTCAAATACACCTAAATTCACTACTCAGCCCAGATTCGCTAACCACTTAATTACACTAAACTAACTAACTAAGTTAATTATTCAAGCTAAACAGAATAATATAAACAAATTTAATTAAACGAAATTAAAATGGAAATGAGAAAAGAAAAGAACTTGGAAGCAGGGGAGTTGGAAATGGAAGAGAGGATGGGAAAGGGGAGTGGAAGGCGAACCGGCCAGAGTAGAGCGGCAGTTTGGGAAGACGACCGGGAGTGTTTACCGGCGACAATGGAGTCGCGGCTGTGCTCGTGGTGGAGCACGGTCGAGACTGGGTGAGATAGAGAAGAAAAGAGTGAGTGGGAGAGAAAGAGAAAGCGAGGAAGAGAGGAAGAAGGAGGATGGGGCGTGACGACGGCGACGGCGACGGTCGCGGAATGCTCGCCGGAGGATGGCCAGTGGTTGGTGGCTTGGAGGTGGAAGGTTGAAGGTTGGAAATGGAGGGAGAGGGATAGATGTTAGAGCAGGGGAGAAGGGGGACTGCAAGAATGCGCTAGCACTTCGCGTCCCTGGTGTAAGTAAAAATTTGAATCCACACGAGCGCATACCATGTGCGTCTGCGTGGGTGAGAAAATAAGGAACTGGCGCGGAAGCGCCACTCGCGCATATGTGTAGATGGGAGAATTGGCAATGGGCACGGACGCGTATGGTACGCGTCCACGTGGGTAAGCTAGGCCAGAGGCACAATAGGGGCCCAGAGTTGGCTCAACTTTCGGGTCCTTCGGCCTGGGTGATGTTAAAACACATCGACGCGCGCGCACTGTGCACGTTCGCGTGGTTGGCTTAAGCTTGTGGAAGGTGCACACAACTCTCTGGTCCTTGGCCCAGAAATCTTAGATGCGCAGGTGCGCGTGGCTTTTTTTTTTTAATAGGGGCTCAATATCCTTTTAATCTCCTCCAATATTCTAAAACAAACTAAGGTGTAAAATTAAACACATTTTTGAGATTTTGGGAATTTTTCAAACACCTTGGGGAAACTTGCAACCCAAGCAAAAACTCAAAGTCAACGAATCATCCCTAATCGAAGCGTAGAATGTATAAACGCCTTAGCAAGCAAAACAAAATATACTAAGAAGTAAAGAAATTATGTACAATGGAACCCAATTCATTCATTCATTATATCTACAAGAGAATGGAAATAGTTTACCATGGTGGGGTGTCTCCCACCTAACACTTTTGTTTATTGTCCTTAAGTTGGACTTATGGGGAGCTCCTCAGAAAGGTGGCTTGTTCTTGAATCCATCCTTGAACATCCACCAATGCTTGGACTTCCATTGTGCTTCATCATTCAAAGTTACTATCTCCAAGCTTTGATGGAGTTCTTCACAAACCATGGGCTCCCAAGGTTGATTCTCCTTGTGTGATCTGGGATCCCACACTTTGATTTCACACCCGTCCTTGAGTTGATCATAGTGATTTTCTCCAGGTGGCAAGAGAGATGAATTCTCATGGAAGCACCAAACTAACCTCCTAGACCCATCAAATTGAGCACTAATCCAACCCTTGCTCCGTGAAGCTTCAATCATAATGAGCCTAGACTTACAACGCCAACCACTAAACATCTTCCTCTTACGCTTAATTCCGCAAAGCGCCCTAAGTTGGCCATCCGTCTCAAGCAAACCAAATACAAGTGGGATAATAGAGCTAGGAGTTAGAAGTTTTACCCACTCAAACGGAGGATTAGATGACAACCTAGGTGGAGGAGTTCCCAATGATCTTGACAAAGCGCGCTCTACTCCTGTCCATCCTCTCCTGGAGGCTTCCACCACTTGGCAAGATTCTTCAAGCTTTACCTCTTGCTAAACTTCCTCAAGTTCCCATTCTTCTTCACCAATGCCTTCAATCTCTTCCCCATCACTCAAATCATAGATAGGAGGTTTAGTAAAATCTACCTCATCATCAATTCGAAGTCCAATGGGGAAGGATTCTTCAAGCTCAAAAGGATCATGTGTTGATGCGAAATCATCATAAATAGGAGGGCCTATTGCTTGGGACACTTCTTCTAATTCTTCAATCACATTGTGCCTTGGAGGTTGCATGTCCTCCTCAACTTTGCTTTCTAATTCACTGGAAGAAGGCTCAACAAGATCATCAAGGGGGTTGATCAACGTGGACAAAAAATCACTAATGATGGAATCCATTTCCTGATCAGTTCCCTTCGACTCTCTATCTACTTTCTCAACATCACTTCCCTCCTTAATATTCCTTCCACTCTCCGTGGAAGAGGGCTTTTCAATTTGAGATTCCTTTATGTGCTCAACATATCCTAAACTTCCAACCACTACTTCCTTTGGTTCAATCATCTCTACCTTCTCCTCTTGTTGCACTTCTTGCTTTAACTCCTCTTCTTCACCTTAGAGCTTCAAGTTCACTCCCTCACTAAGCTCCTTGGGTGCTTCTCCACATTCAATAATGGGAGTGCTTGGATTGAATAAGCTTAGGCGGGATGAGACTATGTTACCAATGGCTTCTACTATGATAGCCATTTTTGCCCTTAACTCCGTAAACTTCTTTTCATCCTCCTCTTGTCGCCTTAAGATATGAGATTCAAGATCTCTCAATTCTAGTATGGGGGCTTCATCGGGAGGCAATGGTGGAAGAGAAGGTTTATTATTTGAGGGAAGGGTATTATGATTGGAAGGTGGCTCATATTGGTGAAATTCTTGAGGTGGTGGTATGGACTTTGTGGTTCATGGGAGTATGGGTGTTGGAATGGTGGTGGCTCTAGATATGGTTCATATGGTGGTTGGTATGGTGGATATGAGTTAGGATCATATGGAAGTAAATGGTGTTATGAGGCTTGTGAGTATGGTGAAGGGCTATATTGAGGAGGGGGTTCATATGCATATGATGATTGTGGTTGGCAACCACAATGAGGGTCATCACATACATTAGATTGGTATGCATCAAGATTTGAATTATACCCATAAGAAGCCAGAAGAAGTTGTTGCCAAGAAGGTTATCCATAAGCTTGGGGCTCCTCCCACCTTTGATCTCCAAATCATTGATGCATGTTGTCATTGTAATTTTCTTTTCCTACAACATAGTTTGAACTAAACTCATAGCTAAAGTGATCAGAATTCATGGTGATAAGAGAAAATAAAAACAAAAGCTAACAAGAAACAAAGAGACCAAATCCTAAAACTAACAAAACTAACAAACAAACCAAAAATCAAGCTATTCACAATATATACAATAGCCAATAACATAGCACCATTGCGTTCCCCGGCAACGGCGCCATTAATTTGATAGAGAGAATTGCGTTGGTTAGAATTTCTTCATAAAGAAAGGAATTACTTCGTTTTAAGCATAGCTCCAAACCAACAAACAATTCTCACATCAAATTTAAATTATGGTTTTGTCACATGTATAAACCCCAAATAAGAATTAACCGGAGTATTTAGACTCCGGGTCGTCTCACGAGGATTGCAATAAAGTGTATGATTATTGGCTATGAAGTATGTTTTATGGTTTTTAGAATAAGAGACATGAAAAGTAAATGATAAGGAAATTCAAATAACAAAAAGGCCTTGGCAAGGGTTGGTGGTCAAGGATCTGTATCCTTGTCACTAACCACAACATGAGAATTGGTAAGGATCAACCCCATTAAGTCATCCTCTAACTAATAAAGGAGAGTCAAATGAGTTATGTCAATCCAAGTCCATAAGTCCTAGGTCTCCACCAATTCAATTTGTGGGATCTAAAGTTAATGGCTCCTAATCATCAATCACTTGGACATTAGCAACTCAAGAGTACCTAAGTTACCTTCCCAAGCCAAGAGCATAAAATTCTACTCTAAAGCCCAACCAAGCATTTTGTCAAACACCTGGTGGGTACAAATGGAAAGCATAGTAAAAGTGCAAGAAATATGAATCTACCAACTACCAATTGCAAGGAAGGTAAAATCTCAACTCAAATCAACAATAAAAGAACATCAACATTAAATTGCATTAAAGAAAAGGTCCAAATCCAACAAGAGTTCATCATCACAAAAGATAGCAAAAAGGGGAATTAACATGAAAACTAAGAGGAATCAAGAATAGAAACATGAAATTGTAGAGAAAACAAGATGAGAACATGAAATTGGAACTAGATTTAAGATGAAATTAACCTAATCTACCCTAATTCTAGAGAGAAGAGGGAGCTTCTCTCTCTAGAAACTACACTACATGATGCTAGTGCTACAAACAATTTCTCCCCCTTTGCTTTGGCTTCAATTCTGCATGAAATACACTTAGAAACAGGTTGGAATTGGGACTGGGCTGCTCAGAAATCGCCCCCAGCATTTTGCCTTTAAGTGAGTCACGTGAGAGTATCGGCGCGTACGCGCCATGTGCGCGTGCGCGTCAATTGGCTATTTCTTCATCCGCGCGGAAGCGTCACATACGCGCGTGCGTCTCTATGCAAAATCACTTTTGCGCGTGCGCCCGTTTATGCCTTCCCAATTCTTGTTTCCTCATGCATTCTTGATGAGCGGATAATTTGTACGCTTTTTGGCATTGTTTTTAGTATGATCTAGTTATTTTTTAGTATATTTTTATTAGTTTTTAGTTAAAATTAACTTTTCTGGACTTTACTATGAGTTAGTGTGTTTTTCTGTGATTTCAGTTATTTTCTGGCTGAAATTAAGGGACCTGAGCAAAAATCTGATTCAGAGACTAAAAAGGACTGCAGATGCTGTTGGATTCTGATCTCCCTGCACTTGAAGTGGATTTTCTGGAGCTCCAGAAGCCCAATTGGCGCGCTCTCAACGGCGTTAGTAAGTAGACATCTTGGGCTTTCCAGCAATATATAATAGTCCATACTTTGCCCAAGATTTGATGGCCCAAACCGGCATTCAAAATCACCCTCAAAATTCCCAGCGTTAAACGCCGGAACTGGCACAAGGGTGGGAGTTAAATGCCCAAACTGGCACAAAAGCTGGCGTTTAACTCCAAGAAGAGTCTCTACACAAAAATGCTTAAATGCTCAGCCCAAGCACACACCAAGTGGGCCCGGAAGTGGATTTTTATGTCATTTACTCATCTTTGTAAACCCTAGGCTACTAGTTCTCTATAAGTAGGACCTTTTACTATTGTATTTTCATCTTTTGATCTTTGGAGTCTTTTGATCTATAGATCTTTTGATCACGTTGGGAGGCTGGCCATTCGGCCATGCCTAGACCTTGTTCTTATGTATTTTCAACGGTGGGGTTTCTACACACCATAGATTAAGGTGTGGAGCTCTGCTGTACCTCGAGTATTAATGCAATTACTATTGTTCTTCTATTCAATTCCGCTTGTTCTTGTTCTAAGATATCACTTGTTCTTCAACTTGATGAATGTGATGATCCGTGACGCTCATCATCATTCTCACCTATGAACGCGTGCCTGACAACAACCTCCGTTCTACCTTAGATTGGGTGGATATCTCTTGGATTCTTTAACCGGAATCTTCGTGGTATAAGCTAGAACTGATGGCGGCATTCAAGAGAATTCGGAAGGTCTAAACCTTGTCTGTGGTATTCTGAGTAGGATTCAATAATTAAATGACTGTGACGAGCTTCAAACTCCTGAAGGCTGGGCGTTAGTGACAGACGCAAAAGAATCACTGGATTCTATTCCAACCTGATTGAGAACCGACAGATGAATAGCCGTGCCGTGACAGGGTGCGTTGAACATTTTCACTGGGAGGATGGGAGGTAGCCACTGACAACGGTGAAACCCTTGCATACAGCTTGCCATGGAAAGGAGTAAGAAGGATTGGATGAAGACAGTAGGAAAGCAAAGAGACGGAAGGGACCAAGCATCTTCATACGCTTATCTGAAATTCCCACCAATGAATTACATAAGTATCTCTATCTTTATCTTTATGTTTTATTCATCATCCATAACCATTTGAGTTTGCCTGACTAAGATTTACAAGGTGACCATAGCTTGCTTCATACCAACAATCTCTGTGGGATCGACCCTTACTCGCGTAAGGTTTATTACTTGGACGACCCAGTACACTTGCTGGTTAGTTGTGCGAAGTTGTGTTTATGCCATGGTATTGAACACCAAGTTTTTGGATTCATCACCGGGGATTATTTGAGTTGTGAAAAGTATTGATCACAATTTCGTGCACCATGTTTTTGGCGCCGTTGCCGGGGATTGTTGAGTTTGGACAACTTACGGTTCATCTTGTTGCTTGGATTAGGTATTTTTTTCAGAATTCTTAAGAATGAATTCTAGAGTTTCATGATGATCTGTTGAAGTCTGGCTGGCTGTGAAGCCATGTCTAATTTTATTGGACCGAGGTTTCAACTTATCATCACAAGAGCTTGTTGATTTCTATCAATCTTGCTGTTGGAGCAGTGATCTGCTAAGGCTTGGCTGGCCATTGGCCATGTCTAGTGTTTTGGACCGGAGCTTTCTTTGAAGGCTTGGCTGGCTATGAAGCCATGTCTAATTCCTGGACCGGAGTCTTAGACTAACACTGCATGATTCCTGGAATTCTCATTGAGAATTTTGATGCCTTTATTTTCTTCTCCACTTAATTTTCGAAAAGCACAAAAAAATTACAAAATCATAAAATCCAAAAATTTCTTGTTTGAGTCTAGAGTCTCATTTTAAGTTTGGTGTCAATTGCATGTTTCTATTCTTTTTGCATTTTTCGAACTCATGCATGTGTCTTCATTAATCTTCAAGTTGTTCTTGATGATTTCATTACTCTGATCTTTAATTTCTCTTGACTTGAGTGTTTGTGTTTCTCATATGTATTTTCATTTTGTTAGTGTCAGTAGTATACAAACTGCTAAGTTTGGTGTCTTGCATGCATTGTTATTTGATATTAGTTGCATTTCGATTATTCCTCACTATTAAAAATCCAAAAATATTTTTAATTTGTGTCTTTTCAAGTCAATAATACAGAGAATTGAAGATTCAGAACATACTGCAGAGGAATTACACAGAAAAAGCTGGGCGCTCAAAACGCCCAGTAAGGAAGGCAAACTGGCGTTTAAACGCCAGCCAGGGTGCCTGGCTGGGCGTTTAACGCCCAAAAGGGTAGTAGTTTGGGCGTTAAACGCCAGAATGTGCACCATTCTGGGTGTTTAACGCCAGGATGGCACAAGAGGGAAGATTTTGTTTTCAAATCAAATTTTTTTTAAGTTGTCAAAATCTTTTCAAAATCAAATCTTTTTCAAATCAAATCTTTTCAATCTAATCTTTTCAAAATCAATTTCCTTCTATTTTCAAAAATACTTGCTATCAATTAATGATTTGATTCAACAATTCAAGTATGTTGCCTTTTCTGTTGAGAAAGGTTTAATGTTTGAATCATATCTTTTCTTGTTAGGCAAGTCATTAATTTTCAAAATCAAATCTTTTTTAAAATGTTTTTCAAATCATATCTTCTCAATCACAACTTTTTAAAACCAATCATATTTTCCTAATCACATCTTTTTCAAAATATTTTTCAATCATATCTTTTTAATTTCTTATTTCAAAATCTTTTTCAAAAATCACTCTACTTCTTTCAATCATGGTTTTCGAAAATCAATTAAAGTTTTTCAAAATGTTTTCAAAATCTTTTACTTAATTTTTGAAAATTTCTTCCCCTCTTCTCACATCCTTCTATTTATGGACTAATACTATTCCTTAATGCACAGTTCGAACTCCATCTTCTTTGATAAAGTTCGAATTTTCTACTTCTACCTTCTATTTTTCTTTTCCTCTGACACCTCAAGGAATCTCTATACTGTGATATAGAGGATTCCATATTTTCTTATTCTCTTCTCTTTCATATGAGCAGGAGCAAAGACAAAAGCATTCTTGTTGAGGCTGATCCTGTACCTGAAAGGACCTTGAAGCGAAAGCTAAGAGAAGCTAAGGCACAATTCTCTGTAGAGGACCTAACAGAAATCTTCAAAGAAGAAGAACACATGGCAGCCGAAAACAACAACAATGCCAACAATGCAAGGAAGGTGCTGGGTGACTTTACTGCACCTACTCCCGATTTCTATGGGAGAAGCATCTCTATCCCTGCCATTGGAGCAAACAACTTTGAGCTTAAACCTCAATTAGTTTCTCTAATGCAACAGAATTGCAAATTCCATGGACTTCCATTGGAAGATCCTCATCAGTTTTTAGCTGAATTCTTGCAAATCTGTGACACTGTCAAGACTAATGGGGTTGACCCTGAGGTCTATAGACTTATGCTATTCCCTTTTGCTGTAAGAGACAGAGCTAGGACATGGTTGGACTCACAACCTAAAGAAAGCCTGAACTCTTGGGAAAAGCTAGTCAATGCCTGCTTGGCAAAGTTCTTTCCACCTCAAAAATTGAGTAAGCTTAGAGTGGAAGTCCAAACCTTCAGACAGAAGGAAGGAGAATCCCTCTATGAAGCTTGGGAAAGATACAAACAATTAATCAGAAAGTGTCCTTCTGATATGCTTTCTGAATGGAGCATCATAAGTATTTTCTATGATGGTCTGTCTGAACTGTCCAAGATGTCTTTGGATAGCTCTGCTGGAGGATCTCTTCATCTAAAGAAGACGCCTACAGAAGCTCAAGAACTAATTGAAATGGTTGCAAATAACCAATTCATGTACACTTCTGAAAGGAATCCTGTGAACAATGGGACAAATCAGAAGAAAGGAGTTCTTGAGATTGATACTCTGAATGCCATATTGGCTCAGAACAAGATATTGACTCAGCAAGTCAATATGATTTCTCAAAGTCTGTCTGGAATGCAAAATGCACCAGGTAGTACTAAGGAGGCTTCATCTGAAGAATAAGCTAATGATCCTGAGAACCCTTCAATGGAAGAGGTGAATTACATGGGAGAACCCTATGGAAACACCTATAATCCTTCATGGAGAAATCATCCAAATTTCTCATGGAAGGATCAACAGAGACCTCAACAAGGTTTCAACAATAATAATGGTGGAAGAAACAGGTTTAGCAGTGGCAAACCTTTTCCATCATCTTCTCAGCAACAGACAGAGAGTTCTAAGCAGAACACCTCTGACTTAGCAACCATGGTCTCTGATCTAATCAAAACCACTCAAAGTTTCATGACTGAAACAAGGTCCTCCATTAGAAACTTGGAGGGACAAGTGGGTCAGCTGAGCAAGAAAATTATTGAACTCCCTCCTAGTACTCTTCCAAGGAATACAGAAGAAAATCCAAAAGGAGAGTGCAAAGCCATCAACATGGCCGAATTTGGAGAGGAGGAAGAGGCAGTGAACGCCACTGAGGAAGACCTCCATGGACGTCCACTGGCCTCCAATGAGTTCCCCAATGAGGAACCATGGGAATCTGAGGCTCAAAATGAGACCATAGAGATTCCATTGGACTTACTTCTGCCATTCATGAGCTCTGATGAGTATTCTTCCTCTGAAGAGGATGAGTATGTCACTGAAGAGCAAGTTGCTAAATACCTTGGAGCAATCATGAATCTAAATGACAAGTTATTTGGAAATGAGACTTGGGATGATGAACCTCCTCTGCTCACCAAAGAACTGGATGACTTGTCTAGGCAGAAACTGCCTCAAAAGAGACAGGATCCTGGGAAGTTCTCAATACCCTGTGCCATAGGCACCATGACCTTCAAGAAGGCCTTGTGTGACCTAGGGTCAAGTGTAAACCTCATGCCTCTCTCTGTAATGGAGAAGCTAGGAATCTTTGAGGTGCAAGCTGCAAAAAATCTCACTAGAGATGGCAAACAATTCAAGAAAACAAGCTTATGGACTTGTAGAGGATATTCTGGTAAAAGTTGAAGACCATTACATCCCTGCTGATTTCATAGTCCTAGAGACTGGGAAGTGCATGGATGAATCCATCATCCTTGGCAGACCCTTCCTAGCCACAGCAAAGGCTGTGATTGATGTTGATAGAGGAGAATTGATCATTCAAGTGAATAAAGAATCCTTTGTGTTTAAGGCTCAAGGATATCCCTCTGTCACCATGGAGAGGAAGTATGAAGAGCTTCTCTCAAAACAGAGTCAAATAGAGCCCCCACAGTCAAACTCTAAGTTTGGTGTTGGGAGGCCACAACCAACTTCTAAGTTTGGTGTTGAACCCCCACATTCAAACTCTAAGTTTGGTGTTGGGAGGTTCCAACATTGCTCTGAGCATCTGTGAGGCTCCATGAGAGCCCTCTGTCAAGCTACTGACATTAAAGAAGCGCTTGTTGGGAGGCAACCCAATGTTATATTTTATCTATTTTTTTTGTTATTTTATGTTTTCTGTAGGTTGATGATCATGAGAAGTCACAAAATCAATTGAAAAAGCAAAAACAGAAGGAAAAACAGAAAGAAAAACAGCACACCCTGGAGGAAGAACCTGCTGGCGTTTAAACGCCAGTAAGGCTAGCAGATGGGCGTTTAACGCCCAGTCTGGCACCATTCTGGGCGTTTAACGCCAGAAAGGGGCACCAGACTGGCGTTAAACGCCAGTAAAGGGCAAGAACTTGGCGTTAAACACCAGAAATGGGCACCAGCCCGGCGTTTAATGCCAGAATTGGCACAGGGAGCAATTTTGCTCACCACTTGGTGCAGGGATGACTTTTTCTTGACACCTTAGGATCTGTGGACCCCACACGATCCCCACCTACCCCACCACTCTCTCTCTTCTTCACCCATTCACCAATCACCTCAACACCTCTTCCCCAAAAACCCTTCACCTATCAAATCCCATCTTTCTCTTCACCTCTCACATCCATCCTTCATAAAACCCCACCTACCTCACCATTCAAATTCAAACCACTTTCCCACCCAAACCCACCCTCCCATAACCGAAACCTAACCCTCCCCCACCCTATATAAACCCATCTTCCCTCCTTCATTTTCACACAACCTAAACACTACTTCTCCCCCTTTGGCTGATCCATACGCCATCTCCATCTCCTCTATTTCTTCTTCTTCTTCTCTCTTCTTTCTTCTTTTGCTCGAGGACGAGCAAACCTTTTAAGTTTGGTGTGGTAAAAGCATTGCTTTTTGTTTTTCCATAACCATTCATGGCATCCAAGGCCAGAGAAACCTCTAGAAAGAGGAAAGGGAAGGCAAAAGCTTCCACTTCCGAGTCATGGGAGATGGAGAGATTCATCTCAAGGGTGCATCAAGACCACTTCTATGAAGTTGTGGCCTTGAAGAAGGTAATCCCCGAGGTCCCTTTCAAACTCAAAAAAGGTCAACTTTGATCAAAGGTTGGACCAAGTCCTCACAGTCATTTGTGAAGAGGGCGCTCAATGGAAGAGAAACTCAAGAAGGAAGCCAGTTCAACTAAGAAGGCATGACCTCAAGCCCATCACTAAGAAAAGGATGGAGCAAACAAAAGATCCCACTCATCATGAAATCCCTGAGATACCTCAAGGGATGCACTTTCCTCCACAAAACTATTGGGATGCACTTTCCTCCACAAAACTATTGGGAGCAACTAAACACCTCCCTAGGAGAATTGAGTTCCAACATGGGACAACTAAGGGTGGAGCACCAAGAACATTCCATTCTCCTCCATGAAATTAGAGAAGATCAAAGAATCATGAGAGAGGAGCAACAAAGACAAGGAAGAGACATTGAGGAGCTCAAGCATTCTATAGGATCTTCAAGAGGAAGAACAAGCCGCCATCACTAAGGTGGACCCGTTCTTTAATTTCCTTGTTCTTTATTTTCTGTTTTTCGAATTTTATGCTTATGTTTCTCTATGTTTGTGTCTTGTGATCATTAGTGTCTTAGTGTCTATGCCTTAAAGTTATGAATGTCCTATGAATCCATCACCTATCTTAAATGAAAAATGTGCTTAATTGAAAAAAGAGAAGAATTGCATGAATTTTAAATTTTATAACAGATTAATTATTTTGATGTGGTGGCAATATTTTTGTTTTCTGAATGTATGCTTAAACAGTGCATATGTCTTTTGAATTTATGGTTCATGAATGTTCGCTCTTGAAAGAATGATGAAAAAGGAGACATGTTACTGAGGATCTGAAAAATCATAAAAATGATTCTTGAAGCAAGAAAAAGCAGTGAATACAAAAAAAAGAGAAAAAAGAAAAACGAAAAAAAAGGGAGAAAAGAAAACGAAAAAAAAGAGAGAAAAAGAAAGAAATAAAGTTGTGATCCAAGGCTAAAAGAGTGTGCTTAAGAACCCTGGACACCTCTAATTAGGGACTCTAGCAAAGCTGAGTCACAATCTGAAAAGGTTCACCCAATTATGTGTCTGTGGCATGTATGTATCCGGTGGTAATACTGGAAGACAGAGTGCTTTGGGCCACGGCCAAGACTCAATAAGTAGCTGTGTTCAAGAATCATCATACTTAACTAGGAGAATCAATGACACTATCTGGATTCTAAGTTCCTAAAGAAGCGAATCATTATGAATTTCAAAGGATAGAGTGAGATGCCAAAACTGTTCAGAGGCAAAAAGCTAAAAGCCCCGCTCATCTAATTAATACTGATCTTCATAGATATTTTTGGAATTCATTGCATATTCTCTTCTTTTTATCTTATTTGATTTTCAGTTGCTTGAGGACAAGCAACAATTTAAGTTTGGTGTTGTGATGAGCGGATAATTTGTACGCTTTTTGGCATTGTTTTTAGTATGTTTTTAGTATGATCTAGTTAGTTTTTAGTATATTTTTATTAGTTTTTAGTTAAAATTCACTTTTCTGGACTTTACTATGAGTTTGTGTGTTTTTCTGTGATTTCAGGTATTTTCTGGCTGAAATTGAGGGACCTGAGCAAAAATCTGATTCAGAGACTAAAAAGGACTGCAGATGCTGTTGGATTCTGACCTCCCTGCACTCGAAGTGGATTTTCTGGAGCTACAGAAGCCCAATTGGCGCTCACTCAACGGCGTTGGAAATTAGACATCCTGGGCTTTCTAGCAATATATAATAGTCCATACTTTACTCAAGATTTGATGGCCCAAACCGGCGTTCAAAGTCACCTTCAGAATTCCCAGCATTAAACGCCGGAACTGGCACAAGGATGGGAGTTAAACGCCCAAACTGGCACAAAAGCTGGCGTTTAACTCCAAGAAGAGTCTCTACACGAAAATGCTTCAATTCTCAGCCCAAGCACACACCAAGTGGGCCCGGAAGTGGATTTTTATGTCATTTACTCATCTTTGTAAACCCTAGGCTACTAGTTCTCTATAAGTAGGACCTTTTACTATTGTATTTTCATCTTTTGATCTTTGGAGTCTTTTGATCTTTAGATCTTTTGATCACGTTGGGAGGCTGGCCATTCGGCCATGCCTAAACCTTGTTCTTATGTATTTTCAACGGTGGAGTTTCTACACACCATAGATTAAAGTGTGGAGCTCTGCTGTACCTCGAGTATTAATGCAATTACTAGTGTTCTTGTTCTAAGATATCACTTGTTCTTCAACTTGATGAATGTGATAATCCGTGACGCTCATCATCATTCTCACCTATGAACGCGTGCCTGACAACCACCTTCGTTCTACCTTAGATTGGGTGGATATCTCTTGGATTCTTTAACTGGAATCTTCGTGGTATAAGCTAGAACTGATGGCGGCATTCAAGAGAATCCGGAAGGTCTAAACCTTGTCTATGGTATTCTGAGTAGGATTCAATGATTGAATGACTGTGACGAGCTTCAAACTCCTGAAGGCTGGGCGTTAGTGACAGACGCAAAAGAATCACTAGATTCTATTCCAACCTGATTGAGAACCGACAGATGAATAGCCGTGCCATGACAGGGTGTGTTGAACATTTTCACTGAGAGGATGGGAGGTAGCCACTGACAACGGTGAAACCCTTGCATACAGCTTGCCATGGAAAGGAGTAAGAAGGATTGGATGAAGACAGTAGGAAAGCAGAGAGACGGAAGGGACCAAGCATCTTCATACGCTTATCTGAAATTCCCACCAATGAATTACATAAGTATCTCTATCTTTATCTTTATGTTTTATTCATCATCCATAACCATTTGAGTTTGCCTGACTAAGATTTACAAGGTGACCATAGCTTGCTTCATACCAACAATCTCTGTGGGATCGACCCTTACTCGCGTAAGGTTTATTACTTGGACGACCCAGTACACTTGCTGGTTAGTTGTGCGAAGTTGTGTTTATGCCATGGTATTGAACACCAAGTTTTTGGATTCACCACCGGGGATTATTTGAGTTGTGAAAAGTATTGATCACAATTTCGTGCACCAATTCTCCAGTTTGCATTGTTTTCTCCTCATTTCTTCCATCTAATACTTGCCTTATGAACCTGAAATCACTCAACAAACACATCAAGGCATCAAATGGAATTAAAGTGAGTTAAAATCACCAATTTAAGGGCCTAAAAAGCATGTTTTTACACTTAAGCACAATTCAAGGGAGAATTACAAAACCGTGCTATTTTATTGAATAAATATAGGAAAAGGTGATAAAATCTCCCAAATTAAGCCCATAATAAACCACAAAATCGGGGTTTATCAAGTTCTTAGTAGGGTTGGGGTTATTAGTTGCATTCATTTGTTCGGTTCAATTAGTAGACGAATAATATAATACAGTGAAATAGTAAACAGAAGTTAAAGATAGATAGGTAGAGAAAAGAGAGAAAACAAAAAATAGAACACAAACAGAAGAATACAAGAAAACAAAACACAGATATAGCATATAAGCAGACAAACATAAAAAAGTAGATCACACACATAAAAGGAATGCAACAGAGGATAATGCGCAAACAAGAATGATGCATGTCTAGTCCTAGTACAGGTAATGAGCTCATCTGTCAGTTTCTACCCGCTCCCGACGTAACCTAGCATTACTAGCCGGATATGGCTTTCCTGTTGGCTATACTCCTGTGTACAGGAAATAACCCCTCTGCCACCACAGGGTCCACTGCACGTAGGAAATAACACATCTGCCAGTGCAGGGATGTATGCCGACACACCTTCTATATACATGGAATAACCCCTCTGCCACTACAGAAATGGAACAGGTGGTCACGGTACTTCTGTAGCAGGAAATAACCCCTCTGCCTTATAGAAATGGAATATGAGTCTGTACCGTAGGAAAGCGTTCTCAATGGTCACACCATCATCTATCTGACTGCCACAATGCAACAGATGAACACATAGATATCTCTGGGGTTGCCTTAATGCATCAAATGACCTCTCAATAGGTCCTCTGCTCTTTATCATATTACTCTTATCTCTTCGTCTCTGCATTCTTCTCTGTTTATTCTTTTCTCTGCGCTTATTTACTTTATTCTATTTTCTCTGTTTAACGTTAGTATTTAAAACTTATGTAAATTTTGGCATGAATAGTTAGCCTGTCCCAAGTATAGGTTCATTAAGTCTACACTGAAACATTTTAACTTTTCATATTATACCTAACCCTAGTCGCAATTCAAGGACTAACTAGGTTGCCCTAGTTCGTTCACTAATCTCTGTCTGTTTTTCTACCCTTAAAACTTTACAGACTTTTCTTTGGTTTTTATCTTTTCTTTAACTTTTTATCTTTCATTTATCTTTGCCTGACTAATATGTTCTTACCACTCCCTAAGTGTTTTATAAAGGTAATTATAAGATTCTGCGCTTAAAATTGTCTTTCTAAAGCTTTTACAGAAAACTGCCTTTTTCGCATTATTTTATTATTTTTATTAAAATATTATTTTTAATTAAATATTAATATTTAATGTTTTATTATTATTTATTATTTTATTATTAAATTTTCGAAAATTACCCCACTTTAACCTTTAATCTTTAAAAATTCACTTTTTACCACCCGTAACTTTTAATATTTCAACTTTAACCACCCTAAGTTCCAGAAATTACAAGATAACCCCTTCAAAGTATTCTTCATTTTCTTTGTAAATTCTTCAGATTCTTTCTCTATTTTTACCCGTTTTTCAGTTTTTTCAGCAACCGATTTTTACCATAATTCAAAATAAATTAGCAGCCACTAGAACCCCATCTTTTTTACATGATTTTAACACAAATTGAACCCCAATTTAGGGCCTAGGGTTTTGTTTTCCAGTTGCTCCAATAACATGAACTCAAAGCTTGAATTTCATCAAATTTCATTAAAATTTCACCAAATTTTCACCAAGAATCAATCATATATGCAACCAATTTTTATCACAGCCAAATCATACAACATTCAAACAACTCAAACACAAATAATCAAGATTAATTTCGTGACACCCAACCTGGTTTTGCTGCTCCTAATTCGGTTAGACTTTCAGGTGGTCCTTAAGCACTTTTTCCTCCTAAATCACATCAAGAACAACTTTAAATCCAAAAATCCTCAACTAACCAAATCTCACTCAGCATGTTAGGAAGTGATTTCTAACCTTATACTTTCTGGAAACTCACGTTTCTTGGCCCTCAAGTCAAGTTAAGCATGATTCCTAAGGAAGAACATCATGAAAACACATGTTTAAGCATGTTTCCTTGAAACCGAATCAAAAGGGAGATGGTGCAGCCAACTCACCTTGATTCCAGCCTTGATAAGTCATATGATCATGTAGAGAAAGAAGAGAGGATCATTTTGGTTGGATTGGAAATTTTATTTGAGTTTTAGTTCAGCAGAAATCAAGCTTTGAAGATTAAAGTGTCATGAAAGTTTCTCTCTTTTTCTCTCTTCTCATTTTCGGCCAAAGGGAGTAAATGACCAGCTTTGGAGTGCTTTGGGGGTGTAAGGAGAGTTGTGATTGGTTGGCTTGGAGGTGGGTTAAAATAATATTAAAATATCTCAGGTGTATAACTACTAAAACTAGATGTATCGGAACACTTGTAAAAACATCTCTAAAAGTTATTTTTTTAGCAACTAGCATAAATGACACTAGTAACATATTTAATATGATAATAGAACATGTATGATGAGGCCTTAGCATTGCTAAAGTCTTCAGAAAGTGCTGGTGGTAAGCTGCACCAGTAAACTGTGAACCAGTTAAACCGATTTCCTGTTTTTAACTAAAACAGACCAGGTAACCTTATAATATCATTCAAGCACCTTCTAATACTCATATAATGATGATATTATACTATTATATCTCTTCTCTCATGAATCGAGTATGGTTCTTCAAATAGATACTATTTACGAAAAGCAGAATAAAAACTCCTAACCGATACGGTTCAAAAACTAGGTTCTTCGTGACTGCGTTATCGAACTTACCTCATAAGAGGTTCTAACTTAAGGATGACATAATGACAATGAAAACTGAGATGCTTGATGATACAGCTGAGGTGTTCCCTTTACTGATCTTCCGGTGAAATCCGTGCCTTCAGAAAAGATCGCACATATTCGAAAACCGGGGTTGTTACATAAGTAAGGTCTATTGTAACATTTTTCATAATATCACTATAGAACATTTATTGTATCATTTTTATTAAATGTTATTAAGTCTTTAGAAAAATGTTAGTAAAACTCTTTAGTAACATATGGTATATTTAACATTTGTTAAAATATTATTAATATACATAGCTAACATTTTAATATGATTTGGTAACATTTTTTAAATGTTAGTAAAAGTCAACTATGTAGTAGTGAAAGGTGGAACTCCATCTTCCTCAACAATGATCTTCTTGTTCTTATTGTTATCATTTGCAAGCGAATCAAGTTCATTAGTGGCTTCTATCCTATAATTCAATTGACCCATTTAAATACTAGCAATGAAAAACCATACCCAAGACAGAATGAGTCATTGTTGGCAATCGGAGTGAGCAAGAGGACGATGCCGCCACCGCCACCTGCTGATGGAGAGGAGTCCATGTATGTCACCAATGGAGACTTCGAGGTAGGAAAGGACCCTACGAAAGTCTACGACAAAAATGATAGTGATGACGGGGCAGAGGATGGAGCAGCGCTTGCACTTGGGGACGAGGGAGAGAGCATGGTCGAGGTTATTGGAAGCTTCAGCAAGGTCGCAATGGATGGGTTACTCATAGAGAGGGGGCCGTCAGGGGAGGAAGTGGCGAAGTGGACGAGAGGAGGTGTGGAGTAAAAAGAGATTTGGGTGGTAGTGGGGAAGGATTTGGGTAGTTGTGAGATTTGAGATTAAAAGAGTGGTGGTGTGGAGTAAAAAAAAGTTAGTTTATATTAGAGGGTATTTTGGAAATTTTAAATAACTTTTAGGATTCGGATAGTTTTGTTAGCAAGAATTCATCTTTTATGGGTAAAAATGGTAGTTTTATTTATTCGTGGGTAGATTTATTAACATTTTGAATTTTTATGAGTAGAAATGGTAATTTAGTCAAATAGTTATTATTGTGAATGCCATATCATTGAGCATTATCATATATAATGGAGTATGAAGTATTATTAATTATAGATGTTCTATCATAATGGAATATAAAATATTATCAATTAATGGGATATGTATTTTCACTAATTAGTAAGTGGATTAGGTAAATAATCTTTTACTATTATTTACTTTAAAACCTTCGTATATAAATAGATCCCAAAGAAAAAAGGTTTCAAGATACATCAAATTTACAAGTTTATATTATCCTAGTTTTGTGTTGAATTCTTATGTATTATTTTGTATGATAAAAAATATATTTTTATATATTACTAAGTGCTATATTGTGAGAATATCATTAAGATACAATTTTTCTATATTCTTATATATAAATTTTTACCTTTATCTATTTTCATCATATTTTACAACACCTTATTAGTACCAAGGCTTTTAAGATAATAAATTTTAATTATTTCAACCCTTTTTCTTTAGAATTTGTACCACTTTATATTTCTAGAAAAAATTATTTATTATGGATTGTAGATGCTAAAATTTACCATGAGTAAATGGGTCTCGGTAATTCCATTAAGGAAAACAATAATGTAACACTAAAGGATCATGCTACGATAATGATTTTTCTTTGTTGTCATGTTAACAAATGATAAAAAAATAAATATCTTAGCATAAAAAATCCAACAGAACAACGGAGCCTAGAGAAAAGGTATTGTAAAAAAACATCGGTGATTCTTCCAAATGTTAAAAAATGGTTACGTTTACAGTTATAGGATTTTAAATCCATCGCTGAATATAATTCCACAATATTCAAAATAACCTCTCAATTAAAATTGTGTGGAAAAAATATTACTGATAGAGATATGTTGAAGAAAATATTTTCGATTTTTCATACCTTAAATATGCTCATGTAGCAGTAATATCGAGAGAAGGGATATACGAAATATTCTGAATTAATTGCATGCCTTCTTGTAGCAGAACAAAATAACAAATTGCTCATGAAAAATCATGAAGCTCGCCTCTCTGGCTCTACCCCATTCCCGAAGTGAATTGACACATTGTAATTGGTAAGCGCGGAATTACACCTCACGCTACTGAACCAGCAAGTGCACTGGGTCGTCCAAGTAATACCTAAGTGAGTCAGGGATCCCACGATGATTGTGATTTGAAGCAAGCTATGATTATCTTGTAGATTTTAGTCAGGCAGATAGAAGAGTTATTTGTTTGTTTAATTCAAATAAAAGAAAAATAAGTAAAATGTTACTCAGTTGATGGTGAATGCAAAGATATGAAGATGGTTAAGGCTTGGAGATGCATTGTTCTTCTGGATTAATCTGGTCTTACAGTCTTCTTCAACTATGAATGATTTCTTCCATGGCAGGCTGGTGCGCTTGTACACAAAACCCCCACACCATTTCATACACCAGCATTACCAGCAAGTGCACTGGGTCATCCATGTAATACCTGAGCGAGTCAGGGTCGATCCCACGAGGGTCGTGGCTTGAAGCAAGCTATGGTTGTCTTGCAGGTCTTAGTCAGGCAGAATAAGAAGTTGTTGGATTAAGTATATGGATTTCGATGAAGTATCATGAAACTACGAAAGGATTACTAGGAATTATATGATAGGAAGAGAGTTGAGAGTTGGAGTTGCTTTGTCTTTCAGAATTAACTCTGGTACTACTGCTCTCTTTGCTTGTGAGTGATTTCTTCAACGGCAGGCTGTTTGTGATTGACACTGGTTTGAGCAGCTGCCAAAACTCCTCCAGATCTGAACCACATGTTTAGTGTGGATCCATCTCTACTTGAGGATGAAGCGCGTACAGTCCATTCTCCTTTATGATCCTACTCAATACGCCACAGACAAGGTCGAATCTTTCGGATCAGAGAATACTGCATTTATGGATTCTAGCCTCTACCACAGAGACCCTAATCTTCCCGAAGATTGGCTGAACTGATGTCTCGAGAAGTTCTCAATGAAGTCGTGGATTAGCTGTCTGAGAGATGTATATTCATGTTGTTGGTCGTCCTTATCCGGTGAAAGACGCATTCTGACCCAAGTAGATGTGGGTGTTTGTCAGGCACGTTCATCTTAATGTGATGAACAGAGCTAATTGGTTAGATCATCCTATTCACCATGATGAAGTACAAATATACATCTTAGAATTAATCAAACACGGATCGAAGAAAAACTGTAGTACTTTTATTAATTCATATGACTCAGCAAGACTCCTCCCCTCAACCTAGGAGGTTTAGAAACTCATATTGAGGTAGAATACAATGATAAAACAAAAAATAGGGCTGAATCAAGTGTGTATAACATGGATTAAATGCCTTAAATACTAAACTAATGACTAGTAAGGATAAAATAGTTTTTTTTTAGTGCTAAATTCCACTTCTATGGCCCACTTGGTGAGTGTTTGGGCTGAGCTTGATGAGATCCACGTGCTATGAGGTCTCTTGGATGTGGAACGCCAGCTATGGAGTCCTCTCTGGGCGTTTGTACATTGGCCTCTGCTCTTTGGGTGTTGGACGCCTGGAAGGGGGTAGGTAGCTAGCATTAGACGCCTGTTTTGGGCCTTATAATCTGAAGCAAAGTATGGACTATTACATATTGCTGAAAAGCTCTCGAAGTCAGCTTTCCAAAGCCGGTAAGAGTGCTGCATTTGGACTTTTGTAGCTCTAAGAAAGCTTTTCCGAGTGCAGGCAGGTCAGATCTAGACAGCATCTGCAGTGCTTTCTCTGACTTTGAATCAGACTTATGCTCCAGCTCCCTAATTTCAGCCAGAAAATACCTGAAATTGTACCAAAATACAAAAAATCACAGTAGAATCAAAAAATGTGAATTTATCACTAAAACCTATAAACACTTAATAAAAACTAAATAAAAACTACAAAAAATTATATGAAAGTGATGCAAAAAACGTATAAAATATCCGCTCATCACAGGCTCTATGTGATTATGTCTTTTTTAAGAGATCTCTAATACTCCTCCAGATCTGAACCCCAAGGTTGGTGCGGATCCATTCTGATTGAGGGTGAAGCTCCTGCAGTTCATTCTCCTTGGTGATCCTACTCAAAACGTAACAGACAAGGTCGAATCTTCCGGATCAGAGAATGTTGCGCCTTTGGTTCTAGCCTCTATCACAAAGATTCTAATCTCTCCATACTTTGGCTGAACTGGTGTCTCGAAAAGTGATGAGCAGATATTTTATACGTTTTTTGGCATAGTTTTCATATAGTTTTTAATATGTTTTGTTTAGTTTTCATTAAGTTTTAACAAGTTTTAGTGTTAAATTCACATTTTTGGATTCTACTTTAAGTTTGTGTGTTTTTGTACCATTTCATGTATTTTCTGGCTAAAATTGAGGAGCTGGAGCAAAAGTCTAATTTAGAGACGGAGAAAGCACTGCAGATGCCGTCCAAATCTGACCTCCTTGCACTTGGAAGAAATTTTCTGGAGCTACAGAAGTCGAAATAGAGCGTTCTCAATGGCTATGTAAATCTGACTTCTAGAGCTTTCCAGCAATATATAATAATTCATTATTTGCTGTGGATTAGAAGGCCCAAAACTAGCATCCAACGCCAGCTTCCTGCCCTCTTTTTGGCGTCCAGCGTCCAAGGAGTAGAGCCCAGCATCCAAATGCCCATAGAGGACCCCCTAGCCAGGGTTTCATGGCCAAAAGACCTCATAGCATGTGGATCTCATCAAAGCTCACCCCAAATACTCACCAAGTGGGCCCCAACAGTAGATGTTAGCACTAAAAGACTGTTTTACCCTTACTAGTCATTACTTTAGTATTTTAAGGGATTTAATTTATGTTATTCAATCATCTCATTCAGCATACATATTTTCACTTTTTATTTCACTTCAGTATAAGTTTTTAAACTTACTAGGTTAAGGGGAGGAGCCCTGCTGAGTTCTATGAATTAATAAAAGTATTACTGTTTCTTTTTCGATCTGTTTTTGATTAATTCTAAGATGTATATTCGTACTTCAACATGGTGAATAGGATGATCAGTGACAATTAGCTCTGTTTATCATACTAAGATGAACGTGCCTGACAAATACCCACGTCTACTTGGGTGCATGTGAATACCTCAGTGGAAAGCATGCCTCACCAGCTTGAATCACACATCTTTCAGACGGCTAATCCACGACTTTGTTGGGGAATTTTTGAGACACCAGTTCAGCCAATTTACGGGAAGATTAGAGTCTCTTTGGTAGAGGCTAGAACCCTATGATGCAGCATTCTCTGATCCGGAAGATCCGACCTTGTCTATGGCATTTTAAGTAGGATCACTAAGGATAATGGACTGTACGTGCTTCACCCTCAAGTAGAGATGAGTCCACACTAACCCTGGGATTCAGATATGGAAGAGTATTGACGACCTCTCAATAAAGGCGTTAATCACATACAGCTTGCCATTGAAGAGATCACTTACAAGCAAAGAAGACAGTAATACCAGAGTTAATTCAGAATGTCTAAGTAACTCCAATCCTTAATTATAACCCTTTTACTGATTTTATTGACAGAATACCTTATACCCTTCTCTCATATTCCTATTACTGATTTTCTTCTAATATACAAAGCATTTTATTAGTTATATGTCCTCATAGTTTCAGATCTCACAAATCCAACAACCTTTTGATCTACCTGGCTCGGACCTGCAAGATAACCATAGCTTGCTTGAAACCAACAATCCTTGTAGGATCGACCCTGACTCGCTCAGGTATTACTTGGACAACCCAGTGTACCTGTTGGTACAGCTGTACGAAAGTGTGGGGATTCGTGCACCATGTTTTTAGCACCGTTGCCGGGGATTATCCGAGTTTGGACAAACTGATAGATTCTCTTGCTCCCTAGATCAGGTACTTTATTTCTTGATAATTTGTAATTGAGTTTTTTTTATTTTAATTGAGTATTTTATTTTTATTTTTCTCTTCTTTATTTTCGAAAAAAAATTAAAACCTCTTTCAAAAAATATTTTTTTCTTTTCTTTGTTTAATTTTTGTTCTTGGTTTGAGTCTTACATGTTCCTGTTTTTCAATTCCAAAAATTTTAAAACTTTACCAAAAACCTTTATCTTTCTTGTCACCTTCTTCTTTTATTTGAGTCTTTGTTCTTGTTCTTGTTGAGTCAATTTTTGAAAAACTTGAGTTCTTTTACCAAAATTTTTTAAATTTATTGTCATTTTCTTTGAGTCTTGTTTCAATTCTTTAAGTTTAGTGTCTTCTTGTTATTTTTCTTTTGATTTTCAAAAATTTATGTTTGGTTTTCTAAAAATTTTAAGTTTGATGTTCTTTGTGTGCTCTTGTGTTCTTTAAATTTCTTGAGTCTTGTTCTTTGTGTTCTTGTTAGTCTTCAAAGTGTTTTTGAGTCTCCTTTGTGTTTTGATCTTAAAATTTTTAAGTTTGGTGTCCCTTTGTGTTTCCCTCCAAAATTTTTGAAAATAAAGGGCATTAGATTTAAAAATTTTAAATCTTGTTTCTTTTACTTGCTTTTCTCTTTCATTATTAAATTCAAAAAGAAAAAAATATCTTTTTTATTTTTATTAAAACATAATTCCCAAAATTTTTCTTTAAAATTCAGATTTCAAATTCAAAATTTTTATCTTATCTTATCTTAATTTTCAACTTTCAAAGTCAAATCTTTTCAAAAATAAAAAAACCTATCTTTTTTAAAAATCTCATCTTTTTCAAAATTTAAAATTTAAGAATTCATATTTCAAATTTTAAAATTAAAAATCCTCTCTTTTTCAAATTTCAAACTTTAAAAATTAAATCTTTTGAAAATTAAAAATCATATATTTTTCAACATCTTATCTTACCTTATTTCAAATTTAAAATTTCAAATTTCAAATTTTCAAAATCTAAATTTCAAATTTCAAATTTCAAAATTCAAACTTTTAAAATTTCAAATTTCAAAATTTAAATTTTAATTTTCAAAATTCAAATAGTTTTTAAATTGATTATGTATCTTCTCTCTCTTTTTTTTTTTCAAATTTTATTTCTTTTTAGTTAATTAATTTTAATTTCGGTCTAAAGAAAAAAAATATATTTTAATTATTGTTTATCTTCTCTACTTCTATCTCTTTTTCTACTCCTCCTATATTCATTGTTTTTTCTCTTCTTGTACCTTCTTTCATTATGAACCCAAATGGGAATGAAGTGTTCAGAAGAACTCCGGGATCTTATACAAATCCCACTGCTGACTTCTATGGAAGAAGTATTAGCATACCTCAAATCAGAGCAAGTAACTTTGAACTAAACCCTCAACTCATTACTCTAGTACAGCAAAACTGCCAGTATTCTGGGCTTCCTCAGAAAGAACCTACAGAGTTCCTGGCAGATTTCTTAAAAATTGCTGACATAGTACACAATGAGGGAGTAGAACAAGATGTCTACAGATTATTGCTCTTTCCTTTTGCTGTAAAGGATCAAGCAAAAAGGTGGTTCGATAACCAGCCTAAAGCTAGCTTGAAAACATGGAAACAGTTAGTGGACAAGTTTTTAAATCAATACTTCTCTCTAAGAAAGATGACCTAGCTGAGGCTGGACATCCAAGGCTTCAGACAAGGAGATAGTGAATCTCTTTCTGATGCTTGGGAGAGGTACAGAAGGATGCTAAAAAAATGTCCCACTGAAATGTTTTCATAATGGGTACAGTTAGATGTCTTCTACTATGGGCTTTTAGACATGGCTAGAATGTCTTTAGACCATTCTGCTGGTGGTTCTATACACATGAGAAAGACCATTCAAGAAGCCCAAGAGCTTATTAAGACAGTTGCCATTAATCAGCATTTGTACTCATCTGCTGACACTTCTATAAAAGGAGAGGCCAGGGCAGTATATACTAAACCTAATGCTCTAGAACAAGATGGCCCATTGACTTAGCAACTACACACCCTTGCCCAGCAATTACTGGAACTGTAAGAGGATTTGTGAGTGACTCAAGCTTCTAACAAGAATGTAGAAGCACAGTTGAGCCAGACAAGGCAACAGTTATCTAAGTAGATAATAGAGGAATGCCAAGCCATTTAACTGAGGAGTAAGAAAATAGTGAACACCCAACCTCAAAACAACAGGAATTAGAGGATAACCAGGTCTTTCCACAAGATAATTCTGGGCGTTCAAACGCCTAGAGAGGTGTCACTCTTGGCGTTAAACGCCAGGAAAGGGCAGAGATTGGGCGTTCAAATGCCCTAGGAGGCAGCACCCTTGGTGTTGAACGCCCACAAGGGAGTGATGCCCCTGGCGTCAAATGCCAAGAAGGGGACAACAGCATTGGCGTTGAACGCCCAAGCAAGGGAGGTCAATCACTCACTAATAACAACCCTCCTAAGCAAGCTAGTAACTCCCCTTCCAACACATATGGCATTCGGCCTTCATCAACCAAGATTGATGAAGATAAGGCTAAGATGCCATTTCCTCAGAAACTTTGTCAAGAGGAAAGGGATAAACAGTTTATCCGCTTTGTGGAGTATCTCAGAACATTAGAGATCAAGATCCCTTTTGCAGAAGCTCTTGAACAGATACCCTCTTATATTAAGTTCATGAAGGACATCTTAAGTCATAAGAAGGATTGGAGAAAGACAGAAACAGTCCTCCTTTCTGAAGAGTACAATGCAATTATTTAGAATAGCTTACCAAAGAAACTAAAGGATCCTGAAAGCTTTATGATACCATGCACTCTAGGTGATGCTTGTACAAGGACAGCTCTATATGACCTTAGAGCAAGTATCAACCTAATTCCTGCTTCTTTAATAAAGAAGCTTTGTTTGACTGATGAAGTCAAACCAACCTACATATGCCTTCAACTTGCTGATGGGTCTATTAAGATACCATCAGTAGTAATTGAAGA
Source organism: Arachis hypogaea (assembly GCF_003086295.3). Taxonomy (NCBI): domain Eukaryota; kingdom Viridiplantae; phylum Streptophyta; class Magnoliopsida; order Fabales; family Fabaceae; genus Arachis; species Arachis hypogaea. The sequence continues at coordinate 61,209,406 of NC_092041.1, read as the reverse complement.
TATGATTGTTAGGGTTGGACCCTTTGCCTTCCCCACTGACTTTGTGGTGTTGGACATGGAAGGGAACAAGAGTGCATCCTTTATTCTAGGGAGACCCTTCCTAGTTACAGGACGGACCCTCATTGATGTTGAAAAAGGGGAAGTAGCCCTGATAGTCAACGTGGAAAAGTTTGTACTAAATACTGCTAAGGCTATGCAGCATCCATACATTCCTGAGGAATGCATAAGCATTGACCTCATTGATTCCCTAGTGGAAGAGGTCAACATGGCCGAAAGCCTCAAGGAAAATCTAGATGATATCCTTGATGATACTCAACCTGATTCAGAGGAACCTATGGAAACCTCTGAGGAAAAGGAGAAGCCTCCAAAGGTTGAGCTTAAGCCATTACAATCTTCCCTGAAATATGCATTTCTGGGAGATGGATATACTTATCTTGTAATCATAAGCTCTGCCTTAGAGCCACAGGAAGAAGAAGCACTTATTCAAGTGCTTAAAACACATATGACCGCACCTGGATGGACTATAAGTGACCTTAAGGGCATTACCCTAGCTCGATGCATGCATAAAATCCTACTGGAGGATAATGCAATCCAATGGTACAAGCACAGAGGCTATTGAATCCAGCTTTGAAGGAAGTAGTGCAGAAGGAAGTCACTAAACTCTATGAGGCTGGGATCATTTATCCCATCTTTAATAGCCCCTGGGTGAGTCCAGTTCAAGTTGTTCCTAAGAAGGAAGGCATGATAGTGGTTCATAATGAAAAGAATGAGCTGATCCCTAAAAGGACAGTTATAGGGTGGCGTATGTGCATTGACTACATAAGACTCAATAACGCCACCAGGAAAGATCACTTTTCTTTACCTTTCATTGACCAAATGCTAGAAAGACTAGCAGGTCATGCTTTTTATTGTTTCCTGGATGGATATTCTGGGTACAATCAAATAGCAGTGAATCCACAAGATCAAGAGAAGATAGCATTCACATGTCCATCTAGCGTGTTCGCCTAGGCGGTGTTTATTTTTAGAGACAGGACAAAACATGACACTGAGACAGAGACAATAGGATGGAGACACTAAAAATTATCATTTGTGTATTGTGTTTGGATACTGGACACTAATGGAATGTCTATTATTATGTTTAGATACACATGAATAAGACTAAAATATTATTTGAAATGACTAAATTAGCCATGTGATTCCAAATTTTCTACATCAAGTACAAATTAATTTAATAGAGAATGAGAGTACGTAAGAGTACAGACAGAACTTGAAAAAAATTTTTGAAGAGGCAAAAATTTTAAAAAATATATATATAATAGTATTTATATTAAAATAAAATTTATAAATATAATTATTTTATTTTTTAATTTATTATTAATATGTAGGAATACATATGGTTAAGATTAACAAAGGAATAAATCTGAGTTTGATTAATAAAAATTTTTGTTTAGGTTAATAAGCCAAATTGATTTTAAATAAAAAATGATTTAAAAAGAATCCGTATTTACATGAAAAAAATTAGTTTTTGCACATAAAAATCTATTTTTATTTAGAAAACCAAATTTTTTTTTATCTAAGAACTAATTTTTCTTTAAATTATATAAAATCAATTACAACTTATAAATGTTTTTTTAGCATTTTAAAAGATCAATTTTACCTTTGATAATATTTATCTTTCAAAAGTTTTAAGATTAATTATTTTTGTTATTATTTTTATTACAAATCAAATAATATAATACAAGGTTAAAATGGTATTGATGTAAGAATGATAAGAGGGAAGGAATTATCCAACCCAATAAAAAATTCTACAAAAAAGAGAGTGTACCTGAAAAAAAAAAAGAAGGACAATGCAAAGATAGAGAAAGAGTAGGAAGAAGAAAGTACCTCTTTGAGCACAACGCAATAGGAAAAATAAGAAGGGGTAATAGTGGAATAATAAAAGGAAAATAAAATTTATAAAAATGTCCGTGTCCATTCTTCTAAATCCCGTGTCCATCATTGTCCTTCGCAAAAGAATGGACAGAAAAGTATAAAAAACTGTCTCGGAGACAATGTGTTCAGTGTCCATGTCTCTGCTTGCAAACACTTTTTAAACATGTGTTGTCTATGTCTCTGTGTCGTGCCTCCGAAAACAAATGCTACTGGTGCACGGAATTGTGATCACACTTTTCACAACTCCGCACAACTAACCAGCAAGTGCACTGGGTCGTCTAAGTAATAAAACCTTATGCGAGCAATAGTCGATCCCACAGAGATTGTCGGCTTGAAGCAAGCTATGGTCATCCTGTAAATCTCAGTCTAGCGGATTCAAATGGTTATGAGGTTTTGATAATTAAAAGATAAATAAAACATAAAATAAAATAAAGATACTTATGTAATTCATTGGTGGGAATTTCAAATAAGCGTTTGGAGATGCTTTGTTGCTCCTGAACCTCTGCTTTCCTATTGTCTTCGTCCAATCATGCGTGCTCCCTTCCATGGCAAGCTGTATGATCCTCTCAGAGAAAATGGTCCTCTACAGTTTTTGTAGGACTAATCAACTGTCGTATTTCTCATCTCGGATGAAAAGTACCGGGTACAGCTACCACATGGCTAATCATTTGTCGGTTCTCACTTGTGTCGGAATAGGATCCCTTGATCCTTTTGCACACTGTCACTGCACCCAAAAGTCGTGAGTTTGAAGCTCGTCACAGTCATCCCTTCCCATATCCTACTCGGAATACCACAGACAAGGTTTAGACTTTCTGGATCTCAGGAATGCTGTCTATTGGTTCTAGCCTATACCACAAAGGTTCTAATCATGAATTCGGATGCTCTGTTGTCAGGAGAGGTGATGCGAATCTGTGATCAGAGACCCAAGAGAATATACTCTGGCTGTCGTCCAATGACTACGTTGAACATTATGTAGACCGCTTGTGGTTGTCAGGCACGCGAATCTTAGCTAAGCGAGTAACGAAGATAATGGGTGATTCTCACGGGTCACCCCTTCATTCTGACTTAACTGAATTAAGTACGAGAGTATATCATATAGAAGAAGTAGGCGTGAATTGAAAGAAAAACAATAGTACTTGCATTAATTCATGAAGAACAGCAGATCTCCTCACCTTAATCTTTGAGGTGTAGAAACTCCACCGTAAAAAATACATAAGAAAAGAAGGTCTAAGCATGGCCGAATGGCCAGCCTCACCTAAACGTGCAAAAATGATCTAAAGTGATCAAAAAGCTATTCCAAAGATCCAAATATAATAGTCAAAAGTGCTATTTATATTAAACTAGTAACCTAGGTTTACAGAAAATGAGTAGATAGTGCAGAAATCCACTTTCGGGGCCCACTTGGTGTGTTTTTGGCCTAAGCTTTAAAGCTTTCATGTACATAGGCCATCCTTGGAGTTAAACGCCAGCTTGGGTGCCAGTTTGGGTGCTTAACTCCAGTTTTGGAGTTTTACGCAAGAAAATGGTCTTTGGTGGGCGTTTGAACGCCAGTTTGGGCCATCAAATCTCGAACAAAGTATGGACTATTATATATTGCTAGAAAGCCCAAGATGTCTACTTTCCGACGCATTTAATAGCGCGTCAATTAGGCTTCTGTAGCTCCAGAAAATCCACTTCGAGTGCAGGAGGGTCAGAATCCAACAGCATCTGCAGTCCTTTCTCAGCCTCTGAATAAGATTTTTGCTCAGGTCCCTCAATTTCAGCCAGAAAATACTTGAAATCACAGAAAAACACACAAACTCATAGTAAAGTCCAGAAATGTGATTTTTGCATTAAAACTAATAAAAAAATACTAAAAAGTAACTAAAATTTACTAAAAATTATGTAAAAACAATGACAAAAAGCGTATAAATTATCCACTCATCAGCTACCCTATAGACGAATACCATTTAGCCTGTGCAATGTGCCTTCCACCTTTTAGAGATGTATGTTATCCATCTTCTCTGATATGGTAGAAGAGTTCCTAGAAATATTCATGGATGACTTCTCCCTTTTCAGAGACTCATTTGACTCCTGTCTTGATCATCTAACTCGAGTTCTGAAAAGATGCCAAGAGACAAACCTAGTTCTAAACTAGGAGAAATGACACTTTATGGTAACTGAAGGCATTGTTCTTGGACATCGGATCTCAAATAAGGGGATAGAAAGTGGATCAAGCTAAGGTGGAAGTGATTGAACGCTTACCTCCACCTACTAATGTCAAGGCAATCAGAAGCTTCCTAGGACATGCAGAATTTTACAAGCGGTAAAGATTTCTCTAAAATCGCAAAACCCATGTGTAATCTCTTGGCCACCGATTTTCCATTCGTCTTTGATGGAGAATGCTTGCATGCCTTTGAAACTTTGAAAGCCAACCTTATCACTACTCCTATCATCTCTACACCCAACTGGGACTTACCATTTGAGCTAATGTATGATGCCAGTGATCATGCAATTGGCACAGTTCTAGAACAGAGACATGACAACCTTCTGCATGTCATTTATTATACTAGTCACGTATAATGATGCGTAGAAAAACTATACTACTACTGAAAAGGAGCTACTTGCAATGGTTTATGCCATTGACATGTTCAGATCCAACCTAGTAGGATCTAAGGTCATTATTTATACTGACCATGCTGCTCTAAGGTATCTACTCACTAAGTAGGATTCTAAACCCAGACTTATAAGATGTGTATTACTTCTGCAAGAGTTTGATATAGAAATTAGAGACAGAAAAGGGACAGAAAATTAGGTGGCTGATCATTTGTCTCGAATTGAGCCAGTAGCAGGGACTTCTCCTCCCTCCACTGACATATTCCAATTCTTTCCAGATGAGCAACTCTATGCCATCTGGACAATACCTTGGTTTGCAGACATTGCAAACTATAAGGCTATACGGTTCATTCCTAAGGAGTTTACCAGGCAGCAAGCTCAGAAACTCCTGCATGATGCAAAAAGTTACCTATGGGATGAGCCATATCTCTTTAAGAGATGTTTGGATTGAATAATCCGATGCTGTGTGTCTGAAGAAGAGCCATAGAGAATTCTATGGCATTGCCATGGTTCAGACTATGGAGAACACTTTTGAGGTGAGCGGACAGCCACTAAGGTACTCCAAAGTGGCTTTTACTGGCCTACTCTCTTTAAGGATTCTAGAGAGTTCGTTCATAACTGTGACAGTTGCCAAAGGTCTAGCAATCTCCCACATGGTCACAGTATGCCTCAGCAAGAAATCTTAGAGAATGAGTTGTTTGACGTAAGGGGCATAGATTTTATGGGACCTTTCACGGCTTCATACTCAAACACCTACATCCTTGTGTCAGTAGATTATATGTCTAAATGGGTTGAAGCAATAGCAAAACCCACTAATGACTCCAGAGTAGTAATGAATTTCCTCTAAAAGAACATCTTCAGCAGATTTGGTGTCACTAGGACACTAATTAGTGACGGAGGTACTCATCTCTACAACAGGTAGTTGGATTTTATTTTAAGCCGTTATGAAGTTTTCCATAATATAGCAACATCGTATCATCCCCAAACAAATGGGCATGCTGAAGTCTCAAATAGAGAACTAAAGTGAATCCTAGAGAGGACAGTATGTACCTCTAGAAAGGATTGGGCTAGAAAGCTTGATGATGCTCTGTGGGCATACAGAACAGTTTTCAAAACTCCCATTAGAACCTCACCATACCGGTTGGTATATGGGAAGTGTTGTCATTTTCCAGTGGAACTAAAACACAAGGCATATTGGGCTACTAGATTCCTCAACCTTGATGCTAGAGCAGCAGGCAAAAAATGGCTGCTCCAACTAAATAAGTTGGATGAATTCTGCTTAGCTGCATTTGAAAATGCAAAGACCTATAAGGAAAAGGCCAAGAGGTGGCATGACAGAAAGTTATCTTCCAGAGTCTTTGAACCAAGACAGAAGGTCCTGCTCTTCAATTCAAGACTCAAATTCTTCCCTGGGAAACTTAAATCTCATTGGAAAGGACCCTATGTGATTACTAGAGTGTCCCCTTATGGGCACATAGAACTTCAAGGTAAAGATCTAGCTAAAGACATTAAATAAGCGCTTGTTGGGAGGCAACCCAATATTCACTCTTACATTATTAAATTTCTAGTTGTTTCTATTTTAGTTAGTTATCTTTTTGATGTGAGAATTAATGTTGATCTAAATTTTCTCAAAATAGAATCTCTTCGTTACAAGTATAGTCTAAATCAACAATTAACTCCCAACCAAATTTTAATCTAAAGTTGTCACAATTCAAATCAAATTAACCGAGAGTATTTAGACTCCCAGGTCATACTCCCTAGGAATTACAATGAAATGTTCAATTATTGGCTATGAGACAATGGGGTTTTGGGATAGTAAGTGGCAAGAAATAAAAGTGCAAGAAATTAAATAAGCATGCAAGGAAATTAAAACTCAAAGCAACCAATATCAAAAATAGAATTTAAGTGACAAAAATGACTCATGGCAAGGATTGGAGAATTAAGGATTCCTATCCTAGTCATGGACCACAAACATGGTAATTACGTAGAATTACTCCCAGTTAGTCTATCCTAACATTGAGGATAAGTGGTGCACGGAAATTACACTCACACTATGAAATTCCGCACAACTAATCAGCAAGTGCACTGGGTCGTCCAAGTAATACCTTACGTGAGTAAGGGTCGATCCCACGGAGATTGCCGGCTTGAAGCAAGCTATGGTTATCTTATTATTCTTAGTCAGGATATCAATAGGGTTCTTTAGTTTTAAATGTAAAAAGTAAAAGAGCATGAAATGAATAATTGTTACGCAGTAATGGAGAATAGGTTGGAGTTTGGAGATGCTCTGTCCTTTGAATTTCTGCTTTCCTATTGTCTTCTTCTTCATGCACGCAAGTCTCCTTCCATGGCAAGCTGTATGTTGGTAGATCACCATTTTCAATGGCTACCAGCCGTCCTCTCAGTGAAAAGGGTCCATGTACATGGCTAATTATCTGTTGGTTCTCACTAATGCTGGAATAGGATCCATTGATCCTTTTGCGTCTGTCACCACGCCCAGCATTCATGTGTTTGAAGCTCATCACAGTCATCCCTTCCCGGATCCTACTCGAAATACCACAGACAAGGTTTAGACTTTCCGGATCTCAGGAATGCTTCCAATTGATTATAGCTTATACCACGAAGACTCTGATCTCATGGATTTAAATGCTCTTTTGTCATGAGAGGCAGTCAAGCTCGTGAGCCAGGAACTCAAGAGACATCCATTCAATCTAAGGTAGAACGGAAGTGGTTGTCAGGCACGCGTTCATAGGTTGAGAATGGTGATGAGTGTCACGGATCATCACATTCACCATGTTGAAGTGCGAATAAACATCTTAGAATAGAAACAAGCGAGATTGAATAGAAAACAGAAATACTTGCATTAATTCATTGAGACGTTGCAGAGCTCCTCACCCCCAACCATGGGGTTTAGAGACTCATGCCGTCAAAGGTACAATTTCAGATGTAAAAAATGTCACGAGGTCCAAAATAAATCTCTAAAAGTAGTTTTTATACTCAACTAGTGACCTAGGTTTACAGAAAATGAGTAAACTAAGATAGATATTGCAAAAATCCACTTCTGGGGCCCACTTGGTGTGTGATGGGGCTAAGCATTGAAGCTTTCACGTGCATAGGTTATTCTTGTAGTCAAACACCAATTTCTAACCTATTTTTGGCATTTAACTCTGGTTTGTAACTTGTTTCTGGCGTTTGACGCCAGAATAGGGCAGAAAGCTGGCGTTAAACGCCAATTTGCATTGTCTAAACTTGGGAAAAGTATGGACTATTATATATTGCGGGAAATATCAGGATGTCCACTTTCCAACACAATTGAGAGCGTGCCATTTGGATTTCTGTAGCTCCAAAAATGCTACTTCGAGTGCAGGGAGCTCAGAATCCAACAGCATCAGCAGTCCTCTATCAGCCTCTGAATTAGATTTTTGCTCAGGTCCCTCAATTTCAGCCAGAAAATACCTAAAATCACAGAAAAACACACAAACTCATAGTAAAGTCCAGAAATGTGATTTTTGCATAAAAACTAATAAAAAGTAGCTAGATCCTACTAAAAACTATATTAAAACACCCCCAAATACCGTATAAAATATCCACTCATCACAATACCAAACTTAAACTGTTGCTTGTCCACAAGCAACTAGATAAATAAAATAGGATAGCATGAAGATCAAGAGGCAATCTAAGAGTTTTACATGAAGCTCAATTCTAATTAGATGAGCGGGTCTAATAGCTTTTTGCTTCTGAACAGTTTTGGCATCTTACTTCATCCCTTGAAGTTTAGAATGATTGGCATGCATAGGAACTCAGAATTCAGATAGTGTATTGATTCTCCTAGTTTAGTATATTGACTATTGAACACAGCTACATTATGAGTCTTGGCCGTGGCCCTAAGCACTTTGTCTTCCAGTATTACCACCGGATACATAAATGCCACAGACACATAACTGGGTGAACCTTTCCAGATTGTGACTCAGCTTTGCTAAAGTCCCCAATTATAGGTGTCCAGCGTTCTTAAGAACACTCTTTTGGATCACGACTTTAACCACTCAGTCTCAAGCTTTTCACTTGGACCTGCATGCCACAAGCACATGGTTAGGGACAGTCGGGTTCAGCCGCTTAGGCCAGGATTTATTCTTTTAGGCCCTTCTATCCATTCATGCTCAAAGCCTTGGATCCTTTTTACCCTTGCCTTTTGGTTTTAAGGGCTATTAGCTTTTTCTTTTTTTTTCTCTTTTTTTCGCCATTTTTTTCGCTGCTTTTTCTTGCTTCAAGAATCAATTTTATGATTTTTTAGATTATCAAAAACATTTCTCTTTTTCATCATTCTTTCAAGAGCCAACAGTTTTAGCATTCATAAACAACAAGATAAAAAATATGCACTGTTTAAGCATTCATTCAGAAGACAGAAAGTGTTGCCACCACATATAAATAATTTGAATTTTTCTTATTAAGAACTAAAAAAAATTGGCTCCTTATTCTAAAAATATCTGCTATTTTATTCATTTTTAATAATGATGAGAAAAATAAATTATAGCTTACTTGGAGATGGTAAAAATAAAAATAAAAACACTAATTACTACTACTCATATGACTCCTAAGATAGATTTCTAATAGCAGAAGTTATCACAGAATTAAGATTAGGACTCAACAACCTTTTTTACGGAGATGGATGCTCCTTCAATTTGTGGGTTGTCTGGACCTTCAAGAGAAAGCTTCTGGCACTTCAGCTCCTGTAGTTCACGCCCTTGCTTCTCCTGTTCCTTAAGCAGTTTGCAGATCATAAAATTTTGATTCTGCTATTCTTCCTTGAGTTGATCCATAGTTTCTTGCAACTTGGTGACAGATGCTTCTAGGCTGGTCCAGTAGTCAATCTGAGGGATTTGTGGGAAGAATTCATGCGCCCTCCTTTTGATGGAGTTTTCTTGTAATTGTTGTCCCTCCATTGACTTCTTGGTGATTGGATGTTCAACTGAGATCAACTCTTCTACTCCCATCTTCACCCCAGCCTCTTTACATAGCAGAGAAATCAAGTTTGGGTAAGCCAAGTTGGCATCCTTGGAGTTCTTATTTGTAATTGTGTAGAGCTCACAAGAAATCAGTTGATGAACTTGCACTTCATTTCCTTGTATAATGCAATGGATCATCACTGCTCTCTTGGTAGTGACTTCGGAGCAGTTTTTGGTAGGCAATATGGAACACCCAATGAAATCCTGCCAGCCCCTAGCAATTGCTTTGAGATCCCCTCTCTTGAGTTGATTTGGAACACCTTTTGTGCTAGTTGTCCACTTGGTCCAGGGATGAATATGTCCACTAGAATTTGGTCCAAGCGCTTATCATCACATACCATTCTCCTATTAAAGGATTCTAGAAGTAAATCATCTTCCCTCTGACCATGGTTCGAAAGGTATAGAAAGTGGGTTCCAGTTATTCCCTGCCTCTCTATTTGCCACATATTTGAGTAGAATTCTTGAACCATGTTTCTACCCGCTTTTGTCTCAGGATTGGCTAGAATTTCCTAGCATCTGTTTCGAATTTGCTCGTGGATCTCCGGATATTCGTCTTCTTTCAGATCGAATTTTACTTCCAGAATCACTGACCTTAGACCCATTATTTTATGGTAATGGTGCGAATGTTCCTTGGTTAAGAGCCTCTCTTGATTCCAAAGTGGTCTTGGATTATTGTCTTTCTTGCCTCTTGAAGTGGTTTGTTTTCCCTTAGGAGCCATGATCTTAATGAGTCTTAGCTCAGTGATCACGCAAAACACACCAAACTTAGAGGTTTGCTTATCCTCAAGTAAAAGAGAGGAAAAGAGAGGAGAAGGAGGAGAGCCAAATTTGAATTGTGGAGGAGAGGGGGTGGTTGAATGTGAATTTAAAAGGGAGGGTGGGTTCGAAAATTTTTGAAAAAGATATGATAGAAGATATGTGTTCATACCCTAGGTCGAGCTATCCGACCCGGGATGTTTGACAGACAAAGCGACTGACCTCTTCAGGTCAGGGGAACTCGACCTCTTTCCAAAGAGCTCGGCCAAGTCACCAGGAAAGCCTAAAGAAGGGCCCAAATAGAGGAACACGCCCCAAATCCTAAGGCAGCCCAAGCCTACAGATAGAAGGGCGGTTCCCTTGAAGATAAAGATGACCTCACTTGAAGATAAGATAAAGATAAGATAAGATAACTAACTTATCTTATTTAAGAAGGTCACTCTACGCCATTATAAATACATTGGAGCACCCAGGTATAACTCATACTCTGATTCTACTCAATACCTGCTTAATACTGTTGCTAACTTAAGCATCGGAGTCCCTTGCAGGTACCCCCCACCCTTCGGGGACGAAGGATCAGCGTCATCACCAAGTCCAATGAGTCGGACACAGTGACTCCGACCACCATCATCAGATTGGACTCCGCAGCTCCGACCAGCATAGAAGATCTCGTCCGAGATCGACCTCTAGTTTCAGGTAACCCTCGGAACATTTGCGCCGTTGCCGGGGAACCTGGAAGTCATCCCATTACCATGGCGGACGACCATGACAACGATCACACCTCAGATCTAGAAGAAAGAACACCGCACAAAAACGCGGACACAACACCAAAAGATACTCCGCAAATCAACAATAAGAACTCCTCAAATGAGGGAGCCCTGGAGGCATTTCAAGATTGGTTAAAACAACTTAAGGAAGACGCTTTATGTCAACGAGAGGCCGAGAAGGATCTACAAAGAGAAATAAGGCGACGTCGGGAACTGGAAACCAAACTCCTAAAACTTGAAGCCGATGTCAAAACGAAAGCCAGCCGATCCATTCCCGAAGATAACGCATGAAAGGAGTAAGACCCATTCACCAAAGAAATCATGAAGACAAAAATCCCAAAGGACTTTAAACTCCCATACATGACCTTATATGATGGCACTACAGATCCCAGCCATCATCTCAGTAACTTCAAAAGCAGAATGTACCTCACCGATGCCTCAGATGCAGTTTGTTGCAAAGCCTTTCCAACTACTTTAACAAAAACAACAATTAGATGGTTCGACAATCTCCCTCCTAGGTCCATCTCAAGTTTCGACGACATGGCTAAAAAATTCCTGGCCAGACTCTCCATCCAAAAGGACAAAGTTAAACATGCTTCGGGCTTATTAGGAATCAGACAAGGAGAGCGGGAAACCCTGCGTAACTACATGGAGAGATTCAACAAAACATGCATGGATATACAAAACCTTCAAACAGAACCTGCCATCATGGGTCTCATTAATGGCCTGCGAGAAGGGCCTTTTAGTCAATCCATATCAAAGAAGTACCCCACATCTCTGAACGAGGTGCAGGAGCGAGCAGAAAAGTACATCAACATGGAGGAAAACTCCCGATTAGGAGAGACCTCAAAAGCAGGGTTCACCCCTCGGGATAAAGACAAAGATTCCAGAAAAAAGGAAGATCGACATGGAGAGAAAATAAAAAAATACCACAATTACACCCCTCTTCGGGTGTCTCTTGTGGATGTCTACAGAGAGGTTTGCAACACAGAAAAAATACCACCAGCTTGACCACTCAAAGGCAAAAAAGGAGGAGGAAACCAGGCTAAATATTGTGAATACCATCGGATCCACGGGCACTCCACCAATGAATGTTTTGACTTAAAAAACGTCATAGAAAAGCTCGTACGTGAAGGAAAGCTAGATCGATACTTGGCCACCCGTGATGATGAACAAAGGAAAAGAAGAAGAGCAGAAGACGTCGGACCAGTCGTGCGATCATCCCGGACACCAGAAAGACATGTCCACATGATACACGGTGGATTCACCGGGGGAGGATGATGCCAAGGCATCTTAGGCTAGTTTCACTAGCATTTTTTTGTTAGTTTTAGTTGTTTTATGCATTTTCTTGAGCTTAAAGTAACCATGAATGGTTAAATGAACAACAAAGTAATGAATCATCCAAACAGTGTAATTTTGATGCAAATTCCATGAGTTTTTAGTTATATTACTTGAATGCTATGAATGGAAGATTTCTCATGAAATTTTGCAAGACTTTGATGCAATTGTGTGGATGATTTCAGGGAAGAAGAGGCTAGGCAAGGAAGCAACAAAATCAATAAAGGAAGCTTGAAGATCACATGTGGAGTTTAAGTTCCAGTTTAAGCTTAAACTGGAACTTAAACTACCAAGCCATATAATGCTGAAAGTGGCGTTTAACCTCCAGTTTAACCTTAAACTGGAAGTTAAACGCCAGAATAAGAAATGGACCAAAGCTGAAAGTGGCATTTAACCTTCAGTTTAAGGTTAAACTGAAGGTTAAACGCCAGAATCATGAAAGCTGAGAAAAGAGGAAACTGGCGTTTAACCTCCAGTTTAACCTTAAACTGAAGGTTAAACGCCAGAATGAGAATGGCACCAAGGGAGCATTTCCACGTTTAACCTCCAGTTTAACCTTAAACTGGAGGTTAAACGTGTTCGAACCACATTATGCACCAGGAAGCCATTTCCACGTTTAAGCTCCAGTTTGACCTCAAACTGGAGCTTAAACGTGTTCGACATTCACACTCCTGGGCTACCTTCTTCATTCCCACGTTTAAGCTCCAGTTTAAGGTTAAACTGGAGCTTAAACGTGTTCGGCGTTTTTGCTCCTCCAGGGTTGCCTTCTCATTTCCACGTTTAAGCTCCAGTTTAACCTTAAACTGGAGCTTAAACGTGTTCGACCAGAATTGCCTCCAGGGTTGCAATCTTCATTTCCACGTTTAAGCTTCAGTTTAACCTTAAACTGAAGCTTAAACGTGTTCGATTAATTACCCTCCTGGGTTGCTTTCTTCCAACTCCACGTTTAAGTTTCAGTTTAGCCTTAAACTGAAACTTAAACTTCAACTTAAACGCCACTCTTTGAAAGGGTTTCTGGGCCAAATATATTGAAGTTTAAGTTAGCATTGAGCACAAACATTAACTTAAACGTATTATGGTATGAAACCCAATTGAATATCATGGTTTATGGGATTGGGCCTGAAGAATTGATGAGTCTGGAACTTCAAATTGTTGAGTCTTGTGTCATTACTTGTTTATCACTAAGTTTGCTCAATGAATGTTACAGAATTGGATCACAGCCTCATTAGGATTATGGACCATAAACCCAAAGCAAAAGGAAATCAAGGAAAGGCCTCAAAGCCCAAGAAACACAACAGAAGCTCAATTTAGAAAGTGTATAAATAGGATAGAATTGAAGTTAGTTAGAGACTTTTTGACACTTGAGAATTTTTCATCAATTTTTCTGTAATTGAATTCTGAGCTATGAATCACTAAACCCCTTTCATTGGGTTAGGGAGCTCTATTGTAATTCAATGAATCAATAATAGTTTTTATCTTCTTCTTCAATCTTTTCTCTTGAATTTTGTTAGAAAGCTTCTCGATCTAATTCCATTGGTTAGTTGTCTTGGGAAAGAAACTATCCATAATTGGAATTCTTCGGAACCTTGGGAAAGGAATGGAGGATTCATGCTAGAGAAGCTTTCTCACAGTGAATTGGATTGGGGTTTGGATGGATATTGTGACATGTAATCCTACCAAATTGTGGTTCATGAAACTGTGTGGTATAATCAGAGATCGAGCATCATCTCTTCTTATGAACATTTAAACCAAGGGATTGGGAATTTGTTTGTTTTTAGAGAGAATTGGTGAGCCAAGGAATTGGGATCCAATCATATAAGATTGCCAAGCAAGATTCAATGAATGCATTGGTTGAGGAAGAGATGAAAATGTTTTGATTCGGAGATTTCAATATCTCCTGACCCCAATGAACTCCCAATCTCTGATCTATCCCTTTCTATTTACATTCTGCAATTTCAATTCATGCAATCACCCTCATCCCCTTTTAATTTCAGCACTTTACTTCTCGCTCTTTAATTCATGCAATTTAAGATTCCGCAATTCTCATCTAAATCTTGATTTCCGCTCAACTAGAACAAACTTCTAATCCGAATTGCTCATTCAACCAATCCTTGTGGGATTCGACCTCACTCTATTGTGAGTTTTTACTTGACGATAACCGGTGCACTTGCCGGAAGGAATTTTTGCCGATTGTGCAATTTCCTAAAATCGTAGCTATCAAGTTTATGGCTAGATCAAGTTTATGGCGCCGTTGCCGGGGATTGGTTTTCGATTGACAATTCTCCAATTGGAAGTTAACTAGATTGAGCAATTTTTCTTTTCTTTTGTTAATAGTTTTTGTTTCAGTTTATTACTGCTAATTTCTGCAAATTTTAATTTGTTTTCTTTGCTTATTCACTTGTTAGCATACTAACCACTAGCTGTTTGTGATATTGCCTCACTATGGAATTTCCACTATCTTTGGATGAGTATTGTCTGAGACTGAGCACATTGCAAAAAAGAAAGGAGTATCCATCATCTTTTGGTCAATCAAACTTCATGAGAAACTCTCCACCACCACAGAATGATTCATGCTATTATGCTCATGGTGGGTGGGAGTATCAGGAACAGGAAACGGGGTACTTCCCAGAGCCACAAAATGGTCCATGTTTTGGTGAAATTGATCACTACTCAAGTTGTGGCTGGGAAGATCAAAACCAAAGAGATTTCACTTATTCACACCCCATTCATCAAGAGCCATCACCTCTTAATTATCCAACCTCACCTCCTAGTTTTACATATCCAAATTCTTCATCACTTGAGCATTTCTCAGCACAAAATTCCTTCTCAAATTCATACAATTCATTTCACTATCCACAAGACTCATTCCACTACACACAAGAGTCATACCACTACCAAAACTCCAACCAAAGACCCTATCAGCCCACACAAAACACATACTCCCAGCCACCATATCACAGCCAAGATAATCAACCTCATCAACCCAATCCGAACCAATCACTTCATGATCAGTTAACCAGGATGGAAGGAATAGCCACAGTAAAGGCAGATTAGAAGATGACACGCCGCTGTTACAACGAAAGTCTAAACCTCAGAGGCAGAGGAGAAGAATTCCACACAATCGAGCTCGGTGGAGTTCAGAGGCGGGAGGAGCTCTGCCAACAACCTGAAGGAGAAATAGAGAAAATCCATATCGGGAACACTCCGGACCAAACAACCAACATCAGCACACTCCTAAAAGGGGACATAAAAGAATCACTCATACAGTTCCTACGCGACAACGCCAACCTCTTTACGTCGAAGGCCGCATGCCAGGCATAGATCCCAAACTAATGTGCCACAAGCTAGCAGTCTACCCAGGATCTCGGCCGATACAACAAAGGCGTAGAAAGCTAGGACCAGAACGCTCTCAAACGGTGGAAGAACAGGTACGAGCTCTACTGGAAGCAGGCTTCATAAGAGAAGTCAAATACCCGCTATGGCTTGCCTAATGTCGTTTTGGTAAAAAATTCAAATGGGAAGTGGAGAATATGCACCGACTATACCGATCTTAACAAAGCTTGCCCGAAAGATCCTTATCCACTCCCAAACATCGACGCATTGGTAGATGCCTCCTTCGGATACAAATACCTCTCCTTTATGGACGCATACTCGGGATATAACCAAATCCCAATGTAGCCACCCAACCAAGAAAAAACCTCTTTCTTAACCCCAAAGGCAAATTACTGCTACATTGTTATGCCCTTCGGTCTCAAAAACGTGGGAGCCACTTACCAAAGATTAATGAACAAAGTTTTTTTGGATCACATTGAAAAGATCATAGAGGTCTACATAAACGACATGCTAGTGAAGACGCAAAACGAAGAGATGTTATTATCCGACTTGACACAAGTATTCAACACTATAAGACGACATGGCATGCGACTCAATCCCACAAAATGTACCTTCGCAGTAGAAGCTGGTAAATTCTTGGGTTTTATAATCACACAGAGATGAATCAAGGCAAACCCGGACAAGTGCAGGGCCGTACTCGACATGAAAAGCCCGACTTGTATCAAAGAGGTACAACAACTCAACGGGCGGTTGGCAGCCTTGTCCAGATTCCTAGCGGGATCCGCATTAAGATCTCTCCCCATCTACGCCACTCTAAGGAAGGGAAAGGAGTTTGAATAGACAGTTGAATGCGAGCAAGCCTTCAAAGACTTCAAAAAATTTCTGGGACAGCCACCTATATTAAGTCGGCCACGGGAAGGGGAACCACTCATCTTGTACCTCGCAGTGGAAAATCAGGCAATAGCCTCAGTGATAAACGAAATTTAGCATGTCGATTTAGAATTCAATGATGAATATGATCGTGAGTATAGTCTAATCGACACTTAAACTTCGCACCAAACAATCCTACAATCTACAACCGAGAGTATTAGTCTCCCGAGTCGTCCTCCTTTGGAATTGCTAGAGTGTGCATCTTATTGATTAGAAAGCCTTGTTATGATTCCTTGAAGGTTTTAGCAAAATAGAAAACAAACAATCAATCCTTAAAAGACATGGCTTAGGGTTGGCATTAGAAATTTTTTTCCTTATAGTTCCTTCAATGATGACAACAATTAGGCCTTGCTTTATTTAGTTAACCCCTAGGCATAGAGGAAAGTCAAATGAGAGTAATCAACTTGAGTCACAAGTCCTAGATTTACCTTATGGAAATCTAGCTTTAGTGTACTCCAAGTCAATTAGCAATTCCTAATTCCAAATCAACAATTGACACAACTATTCAACTTCTTCTAATGGCCCAAACCCTATGCCAAGTAAGAAACTTTTACTCCATAACTAGTATTGGCATTCATCAAACATTTGGTGAGCAAGAGTGAAAGTCATAGTAAAATTGAGAAGAAAGTAGAATTAAAAGTATTTCAACACAAGGAACTAACAACAATTAACAAAGAACAACAATGGTAATGAGATTCTAAAGGAATTTATTAAATCCAAAACTACAAAATTGAATCCAAGATCTATGAGAATTGAGCAATTACAAACACTAATGGAGATTGGAGAAGAAGATCTATGACATGAACAAAATGAATTAAGAATTGCAAGGGATCTCACTAAATAGTGAATGAAAATTTAGAAATTAGATGAAGATGAACCCTAATGAGAGCTTGGAATCTCTCTCCTTCTCCACAAGTGTAACTAACTATCTTCCAAAATATCTAGAATCTAGAAAATGAGCTAAAAGTCCCTTAACCCTTGTTCCTTTGGTCTTTTTTATGCTTTTCCCGCCAGGGCACTTCCCCAAAATGGGATTCTTAACTGCCTCCACGCCCAAGTCACGTGGCTCTTAAAAAATCATATTCGGACATCGGGGCGCACGCGCAAGGTACGCCTGCGCGCCCACGGGACATCTTGTAATGTGTGCGGAGGCATAATGTACGCGTGCGCGCCCATTAAGATCATGGCCTAGCCGCTACGCAAGCCGGCTCGTGGCTTGACTCTGGGCTTTGACTTCTAACTTCTCAATCCACGCGGACGTGTCAAGTGCACGCACGCGCCCATGCTGAGATTTTCACAATTCAATTCTCATGCTCCCTTCCTTTGCACCCGTCCTCCTTCTCTCTTCCGGTCCAACCCTGCCCTATATTCTAAAACCACTTAACACACCGGTCATGGCATCGAATGGCATCAAGAGAAGATTAGAAATGTATCTAATTTAGTGCAAAATAAGCATGTTTTCATATATGAGGCAAAATTAGGAAAGGAACACAAAGTCTTGTAATTTCAGCTAGAAAGTGTGCGGAATTATTGATAAAACCCCTGAAATCAACACAAGATAAACCCTCAAAATGGGGTATATCAACCTCCCCACACTTAGATTCTGGCATGTCCTCATGCGTGGAGAAATGCAAAAGAAACACTAAAGACCGAGGGATCATAAGGGTATAAGACTCATGAAGTGCAACCTACCTATATGAATGCAACTATGACTAGTGCTATTATCTACTTGGTTAGGAACAAATCAACCTTCCTAAGATATATGCAAGCATATAGGGTCCGATGGTGGTCAATATATAGGACTTACCAATTTTCAAGCATCAAATGCAATATATGCAACCTTGCATGAAGAATGCTGATGAGAGCCGGGAATCATGAATTAGAGCCTTCGAACCCTCATCGGAAATGTTTGCACTCTATTCGCTCAAGTGTCTAGGGTTGATTCTCTCAATTTTCTCCTAATCATGCTCTCCAAGATTTGTTCTCCATCTAACAATCAACATTTATTCCATGCATGTGTACAAATATCATGAGGTCTTTCTTTAGGTTGTAATGGGGCTAGGGTCAAGGTGAGATGCATATTTGGTTAAGTGAGTTGAAATTTGAATCCTTGATAAGCTTAAACTTTCCACATAACCTATGACATCCTATACAATTAAATTCTAACCTAACTACCCAATTCTCACTTTTTCACATACTCATGCATCCCTTTTCATTTCACAACACTTATGCATTGATTTTATTGAGCTGCACTTTGCTTTGGGGCATTTTATCCCCTTTTTATTTCTTTCTTTTTCTTCTTTTTCTTTCTTTTTCTATTTTCTTTTCTTTCTTTCTTTTCCATATCATTTTTTCTTTTTCTTTTCTTTTTTTTTCTTTTGTTTTTCTCATCATTTTTTTTATATACAAGAGCACCAATGCATAAGGTTTTACATTTGATCAATACATGATTATGTACCCAATTCCCAATAATTTCAATAAAAATACAAAACTACCCTTTTATTCACCCAATGTCCCAGGATTCCCACACTTGAATGATACTCACACACACTAGCCTAAGCCAATCAAAGATCCAAATTAAGAACATTTATTGTTTTTCGCTTTAAGGCTTGTAATGTGCTAAATTAAGAACAGAGTGGGTTAAGCGTAGGCTCAAATTGGCTAACAATGGATGATAATAGGTAAGGCTGTTTGGGTAAGTGAGCTAATGAAATGATGGCCTCAATCATATAAATGCGTGAATACAAGGAATAATGGACATATAGACTCAAACAAAGCAAGGATCACACTCATAGAGAGAAAACAAGTTCACACAAGAAGGAGAGTAGTTGACTATAAGATGTAGCCACAAAACAAGGCTCAAAGCTCACTAGCTTGTGTTCTTAACTCGAAATCCATGTTCCAAGATATAATTCTCCATGCAAATTTGGCATCAAAATATTCGAAATTGGCAGTGCCACGGTTGCCCCAAAGTATTGGTTTCCTAAGAAAGAGTTTTATTGTTCCAACCAAGTAAACTTATGATGCAATCTATGTCAAATAAGACCTAATCATGCAACCTATCCTAATTACAAAGGAGTATTTATTCGGGTGTTCCCTACGGAGATCGGTCGGCCGACCTCCCCACACTTAAAACTTAGCACGGTCCTCCGTGCTATAGGTTAGGCGCAATGGGTGGTTGAGTCCCGACTGTCCCTCATCTCCAATGTCATCACTATCTCCACTTGAAGTTGCGGTGGATGTGGAGATATCTGGTTCCTCCATAGGTGGGGTGACTACGCTTAGAAGTTTCTTCACGTGAGCGTATTAGCGTTGGTTACGCCTCTCATAACGGTCCAACTTCTTGTGCAGGTCTTCAAGTCGTTGGGTGGCTGATTTTTGTGGTGTGGATGATGTAGTAGTGTTGCGAGATGGTGTGGGTAGTCCAATGTCCTTAGTGAATTCCAGAGGCTTGAGGCACCTCTTGGTCGGAATCACATCGCCCTCGACTGGAATT
Organism: Arachis hypogaea; assembly: GCF_003086295.3. Classification (NCBI taxonomy): domain Eukaryota; kingdom Viridiplantae; phylum Streptophyta; class Magnoliopsida; order Fabales; family Fabaceae; genus Arachis; species Arachis hypogaea. The sequence continues at coordinate 61,189,259 of NC_092041.1, read as the reverse complement.
GAGGTTCTCCTATCCTTAGCCTCTCGGTGGACGCCGGCCATTGCAACTAACTCGGTCACCATAGCAGGGAATGGTAGATTTCCCTTGGCATGAATGCGCCCCATGGATTGGCGAATAGCATGCGAAATGTCGACCGGTTTCTCGGTTAGAATGCACCATATCAATAATGCAAGCTCGGCGGTAATGGAGGACCCGTGCGTGCTTGGGAGCACGTAGTGAGCTAGAATTTGGGCCCATGCCGTGGCTTCTTGAGTGAGGTAGCGGGCATCTAAACCCTTTGGTCGTTGCTTTATGGTCCCCCGAATCCAACATGCGTCAGGTAAAGCAATTACGCGGAGGATCGCGCTCCAATCGAACGCACGGTCATCGCATGCAAGCAAGACTTCTTGGTAGGCATCATATCCATCCGTCAATGGCCCAATCCCAAGGACTTCTCGGATGGTTTCCACTGTGACTGACACTTGCTTCCGGCATACAAATATTGATGTGAGAAGGGGTGAGTGGTAGTTGGAGTAGAATTCCACCTCCCATGAGAGATTGGCCTCCTTTGGTTGCCTCAAGAGGAACCTCCATTGCCTCCGGTCAATGTGTGGCAGCACTATCAGAGTGAGGTGAGCCGGTAGGACTAGAAGAGGCTCCGGGTGATAATTTCTTTCAATAATTCTTGAGTAAACGAGTTCGCAGTAGCGGTTAGGGAACTTATTTGAATCTTTTGTAGGGTTGTCCTTCTCTAGAACATCAACGGGGCCCTTAGTCTTCTTCAGGAGTGGCTTGGACGTTAGTTCTTAGTGCGCTCTATTGGAAGCTGGCTTCTTCGGGGCTTTCCCTTTGTTCCTTTTGATTACCATCCTGTCATAGGAAAGAAAGGAGATAACATCAAACCCAAAGAAGCATAATTGAATGCGATTATGCAAATGAAGAGTTGTGCCATAAGAATATGGGTATCAGTATTACATGACAGCTGCAACATGTAACTGAGATAACATGTGATGAACAAGGCGAATCATTTGCATGTGGTGCAAGGGTGGTTAAGCATGCAAGTAAGAAGCATAAGAGGCATACACCCTCAAATACCAAAGTCGGAGTCAATTTATGAAAAGGTGAAGGGATGGATTAGGGAAGTGGGGATGCACCCAAAAGTGGTTAGTTAAGAGGCAATTAGTCAAAATGAGCTCAAAACTCAAGTATGCCTTTCATCAAACACTTGGGGTGCATCCTTTTTGTAGTATGTAATTAGATGCAAGTGAAAGCAGTGTAACATTCCACAATCCATTATTAATGATTTCAGTGCACAGTGGGTGTAAGAAAATCAAGCAACACATCTCATCTATCAATGCAAAAGAATGTAGGACCCAAATGCCTATGAAGAGTTAAATGGAAAAAAAGAAAGAGATAAAAACACCCCAAAGAAGTAGCTAACAAGATTCAAGGGGAAAGAGAGAGATTACCTAAAACAAGTTGAAATTGAAGATTAAGAATCAAAATAGATAAGTAGAGTAAGAGGGGAGCTTAGTAAAGTACCTTGAGAGAGATGGAAATGGGTATGGGAGAGGGGGTTGTAGAGTGGAATGATGGAGGATGGAGGGGCAATGTAGGGGCCACCGGAGGTAGGTGGTCGGAGGTGGTTGGAGGAAAGGAGAAAGGGTAAGAGGGAGAGGGGTAGTAGATGGGATGAGAAGAAGAAAAGGGGAAAAAGAATGAAAGGGGGCAAGTGCGCTCCCTATTAAGTTGGCGTCGATCACCCACGCGTGCGCGCATGGTGCGCGCTCGCGTAAAGAAGCGAGGTGGATTGGGGGCGCGCGCGCGCACGTTGCACGTACGCGCCCATGCGCTTGTGCTGGTAGCACAGGGGTGGCTTAGAGTTGGCACAACTCTCTGGACGAAGTACCAAAGGTTGGCTGCAGAGCTATTGGCGCGCGCGCGCATGGTGCGCGTGCGCGGCAATGTGGTTATGCCCCAGGCATGAGATGGGCCTGGGGTGGGCCTAACTCTCGGTGAAGTGGCCTAGAGGAGGGTGCAGGACGAGGGACGCGTGTGCGGGCTAGGCGCGCGCGCACATCGTGTTGCGAGCATATGGACGCGTGCGCGCCGGGTCCGAGAAGACAACAGTGGGCAACAACCTATATACTTTATCAGCAAAGCATTACAAGGGTCTGATCAGAACTACCAAAAAATAGAAAAGTTCGCTTACGCTCTCATAATAACATTTCGATGACTTCGCCCATATTTCCAGTCTCACACCATTAAAATTCGGACCAACCAGCCCATAAAAGGAATCTTATAGAAAACAGACTTGGCAGGCAGAATCTTGCAATGGGTAGTCGAGTTGTCTGAATTTGACCTTCAATACGAAGCTCGGACGGCCATCAAATCTCAATATCTGGCCGACTTCATTGCAAAATTTATGGATACACCAGAAATCCCCACAGAGTGGAATCTATACGTGGATGGCTCCTCAAATAAAACGGGAAGTGGCAGGCGTAATAATTGAAAGCGACCAGGGGACCAAGATCGAACTCTCCCACAAATTTGGGTTCCCTGCCTCAAACAATCAAGCGGAATATGAGGTACTACTAGTTGGTTTGAAGCTGGCTAGGGAGGTTGGAGCTCAAAAACTTATCATCTTCAGCGACTCACAGGGAACAGCTCGGACAACTCGGAGAGTACGAGATTCGACACATACCCCGAGAACAGAATGCCCAAGCCGATGCACTCTCAAAACTAGCCAGCACCAAACCAGGAGGCAACAATAGAAGCTTTATCCAAGAAATTCTACAGAAGCCATCAAACTCAGAAGAAGAAAAGGTCCTAGCCATAACAGGTCGCGATCAGGGATGGATAACCCCCATAATTTATTACCTCACAACAGAGGCCCTCCCTACAAATGAGAAAGAGGCAAAGAGGTTAAAACAGGAAGCACAATACTATACCATCATAAATAATACTTTATACAAAAGAGAGATTTCAACACCATTGCTAAAATGCGTGCCGACTTCCAACACTAAGGATATCTTAGAAGAAGTACACAGTAGCATTTGTGGCAATCACGTCGGAGCGCAAGCACTCACCAAAAAAGTACTACGGGCAGGATTCTATTGGCCAACCCTACAAAAAGAAGCCACAGAATTCGTAAGGACATGTTCGCCATGTCAAAAGCATGCCAACTTCCACACCGCTCCGCCAGAGGAACTCATCAGCGTAACCTCACCTTGGCCATTCGCAAAATGGGGACTCGATCTCCTCAGACCTTTTCCTCAAGGACCAGGACAAGTCAAATTCCTCATAGTAGGAATAGACTACTTCAAAAAATGGATCGAGGCAGAACCCCTAGCCAATGCCACAGCTCAAAGAAGTCAGAAATTCCTGTATAGAAACATCGTCACAAGGTTCGGAGTTCCATACTCCATCACTACAAACAATGGTACCCAGTTCACAGATGCAGGCTTCAGAAAACTAGCGGCCGACCTGAATATAAAACAACAATTCACCTCTGTTGAGCCCCCCCAAGCCAATGGGCAAGCCGAAGCTGCTAACAAAGTTATATTAGCAGGGATAAAACGGAGATTACAGGATGCAAAGGTAGCCTAGGCTGAGGAGCTCCCACAAGTCCTATGGGCGTACCGAGCGACTCCATATTCCACGACAACGGAGTCACCTTTCCGATTAGCTTACGGAATGGAGGCAATGATTCCAATGGAGGTCGAAGAAGGATCACCCAGAGTAATCCATTTTAGCAAAAAAGACAATTCCCAACTTCAAAGAGAAGAGCTCGACTTACTTCCAGAAATCAGAGAGAAAGCTCGGATAAGGGAAGAGGCGCTGAAAAGACGAATGGCCTCCAGATACAACCAAAAAGTAATACAGCGAGCCTTTGTTGAAAATGACCTTATCCTAATCCAAAACGATATAGGAACAACTCGACCTTGAGAAGGAAAGCTGGCAGCAAACTGGAAAGGACCCTTCTGAGTCATAGAAGTATTGGGAAAGGGCTACAACAAACTTTCCGAACTCGACGGGTGAGGGCTTCCTAGATCATGGCACGCCTACAACCTAAGAAGGTACTATAGCTAGGGATGATAAAAGATCTTGAACAAGACGCACTCTTTTTCCTGAAAAAGGTTTTTTTAACGAGGCGCCCCGCCAAGACCTACAAATCACCCGACTTAGGAAATTAACTCCTCATGTATATTTGCATTTTCCTTTAATAAAATTTGTTCAGATTCTCTACAAACGCTCAAGTCATATTATTCTAAAAATATTCATCGCCCGATTATAAAGTTACAGAACGACAAAAAGTGAAAATCGAATTCACTGCGCGATCACGATAAAAACGAGGGCTAAAAACCCAAATTCTACAAAATCGGAAAGATGAAAATAGAATAATGCAAGAAGTTATAGAAAGTGATCCATATAAAGGACCTGACGAGGACCTAATAAAATGGATTGCTATAAAATAACTTAAAGACTGGCCGGCACAAAAGGTCGGACCAGCCACAACAACCCAAGTTATAAGTAAAGCCTTGGAAAGAGGTCTGGCCATCCCTATAAAAAAGGATTACTATAACTTCGAAGAGCCTGACATGAGGAAGTCGGACTCCTACAAAAAATTTACAAAAAATAATCCCCGAAAGAGACCTGAACAAGGTCCAAGAAAGAGGATTATCAAGTAACTCGACAGGGCTCGACGTGACAAAGTCGGCCCGGAAAGAAAAAGTTACAAAAGATAATCCCTGAAAGAGACCTAAAACTAGGTCCAAAAAAGAGGATCATCAAGTAACTCGACAGGGCCCGACGTGACAAAGTCGGCCCGGAAAGATAAAGCTATGAAAGGTAATCCCTAAAAGAGACATGAAAAAATTCCAAGAAGGAGGATTACCAAGAAAACTCGACAGGGCCCGACCTGATGAAGTCGGCCTAGAAAGACGTAAAGCTATAAAGGTAATCCCCAAAAAGAGACCTGAACAAAGTCCAAGAAAGAGGATTACCAAGCAACTCGATAGGATCCGACATGATGAAGTCAGGCCCAGGACACAGAAATTACAAACGAAATCCCCAAAAGAGATCTAAACGAGGTCCAAAAAGAAGGATTACAAACAAAACCAAACCAAATAATCAAGATGATCATGTCGGACAAAATCCCAGCCTACTAAGATACCAAGATGAGTACAAGCAGACATGATATAAAAGCTACTAAGTTATGATAATATACTTCAGAGGCCATCAAAGACCAACCCCGGAAGCTCGAGAACTACTTTGTTTTTCAAAATAAAGTTGCTAAACGAGCAACCAAAGGAAGTATCAAACAGTCACCAAAACACCAGTTACAAAGATAAAGAGTTCAAAAGCCCACAAAACGGGCTATACACAAACATGACAGAGAAATCATAGAGGATCCAAAGGCTTCCCAATAGCAGCATCTTGGGGAGAATGAGGGCGAGTCTGAAGGGGAACCGCGTCCACTCTCCCGTCATCCCAGTTCAAAATCTAGACATCTGGATCAGATTCCGGCTGAATAGCTTCAACTGTTGAGGTTGAGGAAGGTGGGGAAACAGAGGCTTTGGCAGAGGTAACCGGAGGAGGGACAACATCATCATCATCATCGGGGTCGTCGAGGACAATCTTACCATCCTTCACAATATTGTCCAAGCTGAATAGCGCAAGATCAGCCCCCGGGGTGATAACCTGAACCTGTTCCCTCAGGTTCTCATAAGCAGCAGTTACACTGCCTACAAGATGACCTTGGAGATTAGCATAATCAGCTCGGGCAGACTCCAACTCCTCCCAAAGACCCATCAGCTCCTTATAGGTGGTAACATAGCTATCCTTATGTTTTAGTGCCGTATCCTCAGCCAGTTGCGCAGCAGCCGCCAGACCAACAGACCGGGCCTTCTCCCCCTTCAGCTCCTTTTCCATCTCGGACACCTTCACCTCGAGCTCCTCCTTCAAACCCTTGATTTGGTCAAACTTTGACTTCACCTCCTCCATAAAAGCCTTGGTAGCATGAATGGGAAGATCTTGAGCAGTTCGGTATAGAGCTGCTCCCATGTGTGCCAGCGTAATACCTTTCCAGGTAATATAATCCAAATGACGAAGAATGGATACATCGTCAGTAGGCATGACACCATAGGGAGCAATCTATTGATCCACAAATCCAACTGCATCAATGTCGGAAGCACCAAGATTAAACGACTCGACAGTCCGAGGTCTTTTTGGAGGAGGAGCGATTGAAGAAGCAGAGGTACCAACTGAAGTTTGAGGCAGATCGACCAAACGAACCCGAGGGGTCAGGATCATCCTCCTTGGCCCAGGAGAGCTCGGGATAGACGGCTTCGACAAAGCCTGGGAGGACCCTTCCCCGACCACCTTGGCTGGGACGTTCTGAACCGCGGTAGCTTTCCTCGCCTTCTTAAAGGCCTTCAGTGAGTCATTATTCTTTGACATCTCTGAAAAACAAAGAAAAATACAAACGACTTATGAATACTCAGAAAAGAAAGCAAGAAAACAAAGACAGGAGAACACAGTCTATAAAATACCCAGCACAGCACGAATCAAGGACGGATCCCCCAGAAATTTCTTGGTCTCAAGATGAGGAGGTTCCCCCCAAATATCCTCCAAAGTAGCAACAAAGGCCTGCTCAACCTCATCTAGCATCTCCCAGGTATACCTAGACACAACTACATTTTTCTACCACTCTAAAGGAAAACGAGGCTCGTCATTCTCATCAAGGAAGAAAGGGCGAGCTCCTTCAATAGCTCGGATCTTGAAAAAGTAATTCTTAAAATCGCAGAAAGACTCATCATACATGGAGAATATTTTATGCCCCTGGGCCGACCTAAAAGAAATCCAAGAAGCTTTCTTTTTGGTAGTCCCAGGTTTGGTCAACACAAACAAATACAGAAAAAGAGTCAAAGAGGGCTTAATGCCGAATTCATGACAAACCATCTGAAAAATATTAATAAAACCCCAAGAATTCGGGTGAAGCTGAGATGGAGCCACGTTACAAGACCACAACAAGTCGGTCTCAAAGGAAGAAAAAGGAAGAGTAATATCCATCTGGCTAAAAAAGAAATCACATGCATAGAAGAAAGGACGCTCCCCCTGGGTCAAAGTAGGAAAGCAAACCCGGTCATCAGAGTCAGGTGCCACCAACTCATAGTTGCATTCTTGATTCTCACTACTACATATCCGATGGTGCTTTCTAAGTGCCGCACAGATCTCCAAATTAGCCAGAGATACACATAACAGCACAAGGGAGTCCAACCAGTCAGACATTCCCTCGGGAACTTTAGAGGACGCCTCGATAATATTTTTGCGAGAAGACATGGTTAACTAGTCCTACAAGAAGAAAAGAAGATTAGATTACTCAAAAAATACCTCGGACACTAATTGAACAACTCGAGCATAAACAGGAGGCAACAAACAGAGGCAACTCACAAAACTAAAGCATATAAGTGTCAGAGAAACCAGGAAAAGCAAGAAAAGGAAACCCCAGGACCTAATCCAAAAGGTTCTAGGGACATCCTTTGGAGACAGAGAGAAGATTCAGGGAAGCCTACAAGCCTAAATCTTTTCACATCCCAACAAAAGCAAATAAAGTCATCAAAATAAGCACTGACAGAAATTACAACCTCAGTCCACCCAACAGTAAGAACATGCCAAACGGCCAAACGAAAAAACAAATAAAGGCGCAATCTTTTTCAAAAATCAAATGAATCAGACAACAACATACAAAAGCCTTAGGAAGCTTCAAACTGCTAAGGGAACATCAGAGAAGAAAAAGCCAGAAAATGCAGCAACAAAATACAGAAAAGCAAAAAGGTTCAAACTTTCCCAAATATACACTCAAACAAAAACCCTACCGCACAAGGAAGTAGAACAATGCAAGCAAAAAGAGAAGACGAACCAACCTGAAAAAAGGAGAAGCGCGTGGAGAGCAAAGACGAAGAGACCAAGAGTAGTCGTCAAAAGCAAGAAGAGCACCCACGATCGCTAAGCAAACATCACAAAAGGAAATGAGAAAATCACAGAGAAAAATAGAAAAGAGAGAAAGAAGGTTACGAAGAAGAGAAACTGTTTTTCAAATGCAAAGTTAAAAAAAAAAAGACCCAGAGAAAGCGGAGCATTAAAAGCCCATTAATGAGGGTGTTAAACCCTCGCACGTTTCCAAAGCTAGAGCGCTAAAAGCAAAAGCGCGCACTTTCAAAAGAAGCAGAAACGTTCCGCATTCGAAAATGAGCTCTACAAAGATAAAGCGACAACATGCTCGAGTTAGCTTTACCCGAGCAGGCTCGAAGTCCAAGACTCGACCTCCAGATAAAGACCGAGCTCAAGCAGGGGCACTGTTCATACCCTGGGTTGAGCTGTCTGACCCGGGATGTTTGATAGACAAAGCGACCAACCTCTTCAAGTCAGAGGAACCCGACCTCTTTCCAAAGAGCTCGGCCAAGTCACCAGGAAAGCCCAAAGAAGGGCCCAAATAGAGGAACACGCCCCAAATCCTAAGGAAGCCCAAGCCTACAGAGAGAAGGGCGGTTCCTTTGAAGATAAAGATGACCTCACTTGAAGATAAGATAAAGATAAGATAAGATAACTAACTTATCTTATCTTAGAAGGTCACCCTACTACCAAGTCCAACGAGTCGGACACAATGACTCTGACCACCATCATCAGATCGGACTCCGCAGCTCCGACCAGCATAGAAAATCTCGTCCGAGATCGACCTCTAGTTTCAGGTAACCCTCGGAACAATATGATTTGTAAAAAGATAATTATGATATGCAAAAGATATAATTTTAAAATAAGATAAGAAGTTGCTTGTTTTGGGCGTTTAACGCCCAGCCCTGGCATTAAACGCCAGAAAGTGCCTCTTACTGGCGTTTTCATGCCAGTGAGCTTTTTTTCTCTGCTCTGAATCCTTTTGTAACTCTGTGAACTCCTGTAAATGAGAATTAGTACTGATGATAACTTATTAAACTCCTATAATTATTATTTAAATAACAAATAAACTACAGTAATGGCTAGGTTGCCTCCCAGCAAGCACTTCGTTATTGTCTTTAGCTGGACCTTACTGAGCTTTAATCTAGTCTCAGTTTTGAGCATTCTTGCTCAAAATTGCTTTCAAGATATTGTTTGACTCTCTGTGCATTAACAACAAACTTTTTGTCAGAATCAATATCCTAAGGCTTTACATATCCATATGGTGACACGCCTGTAATCACATATTGTCCTCTCCACCGGGATTTTAGTTTCCCAGGGAATAGCCTGAGCCTAGAATTAAATAGTAGAACCTTTTGTCCTGGCTCAAAGACTCTGGATGACAGGTTCTTATCATGCCATCTCTTTGCTTTTTCCTTGTAGATTTTGGCATTTTCAAAAGCATTGAGTCTGAATTCCTCTAGCTCATTCAGCTGGAGAAATCTTTTCTCTCCAGCTAATTTGGCATCAAGGTTTAGGAATCTGGTTGCCCAGTAGACTTTATGATCCAGTTCCACGGGCAGGTGACAGGCCTTCCCATACACAAGCTGGTATGGAGAGGTTTCTATAGGAGTCTTAAATGCTGTTCTGTATGCCCATAGAGCATCATCCAAGTTCCTTGCCCAATCCTTTCTACGGGCAATTACAGTCCGTTCCAGGATTCTTTTTAGTTCTTTATTAGAGACTTCAGCTTGCCCATTGGTTTGTGGATAATAAGGAGTTGCCACCTTGTGGCTAATTCCATATCGGACCATGGCAGTATAAAGCTATTTATTGCAGAAATGAGTGCCTCCATCACTCACTGATCAGTGCTCTAGGGACACCAAATCTGCTAAAGATATGTTTTTGGAGGAACTTCAGTATTGTCTTTGTGTCGTTAGTGGGTGTTGCAATTGCCTCCACCCATTTAGATACATAGTTGGTAGCGCGAAATTGTGATCAATACTTTTCACAACTCAAATAATCCCCGGTAATGAATCCAAAAACTTGGTGTTCAATACCATGGCATAAACACAACTTCGCACAACTAACCAGCAAGTGTACTAGGTCGTCCAAGTAATAAACCTTACGCGAGTAAGGGTCGATCCCACAGAGATTGTTGGTATGAAGCAAGCTATGGTCACCTTGTAAATCTTAGTCAGGCAAACTCAAATGGGTATGGTGATATACGAATAAAACATAAAGATAAAGATAGAGATACTTATGTAATTCATTGGTAGGAATTTCAGATAAGAGTATGAAGATGCTGGTCCCTTCCGTCTCTCTGCTTTCCTATTGTCTTCATCCAATCCTTCTTACTCCTTTCCATGGCAAGCTTAAGCAAGGGTTTCACCGTTGTCAGTGGCTACCTCCCATCCTCTCAGTGGAAATGTTCAACGCACCCTGTCACGGCACGGCTATCCATCTGTCGGTTCTCGATCAGGCCGGAATAGAATCCAGTGATTCTTTTGCGTCTGTCACTAACGCCCCGCCCTCAGGAGTTTGAAGCACGTCACAGTCATTCAGTCATTGAATCCTACTCAGAATACCACAGACAAGGTTAGACCTTCCGGATTCTCTTGAATGCCGCCATCAGTTCTAGCCTATACCACGAAGACTCTGATCTCACGGAATGGCTGGCTCGGTTGTCAGGCGAGCACTTGGTTGTCAGGCGAGCACTTGGTTGTCAGGCGATCAACCATGCATCGTGTATCAGGAATCCAAGAGATATTCACCCAATCGAAGGTAGAACGGAGGTGGTTGTCAGTCACACGTTCATAGGTGACAATGATGATGAGTGTCACGGATCATCACATTCATCAAGTTGAAGAACAAGTGATATCTTAGAACAAGAACAAGCGGAATTGAATAGAAGAACAATAGTAATTGCATTAATACTCGAGGTACAGCAGAGCTCCACACCTTAATCTATGGTGTGTAGAAACTCCACCGTTGAAAATACATAAGAACAAGGTCTAGGCATGGTCGAATGGCCAGCCTCCCAATGATCTAAGATAGCATCAGAACAAAGAAAACTACCCAGATATCTCAATACAATAGTAAAAGGTCCTACTTATAGAGAACTAGTAGCCTAAGGTTTACAGAGATGAGTAAATGACATAAAAATCCACTTCCGGGCCCACTTGGTGTGTGCTTGGGCTGAGCAATGAAGCATTTTCGTGTAGAGACTCCTCTTGGAGTTAAACGCCAGCTTTTGTGCCAGTTTGGGCGTTTAACTCCCATTCTTGTGCCAGTTCCGGCGTTTAACGCTGGGAATTCTGATGGTAACTTTGAACGCCGGTTTGGGCCATCAAATCTTGGGCAAAGTATGGACTATCGTATATTGCTGAAAAGCCCAGGATCTCTACTTTCCAACGCCGTTGAGAGCGCGCCAATTGGGCTTCTGTAGCTCCAGCAAATCCACTTTGAGTGCAGGGAGGTCAGAATCCAACAGCATCTGCAGTCCTTTTTAGTCTCTGAATCAGATTTTTGCTCAGGTCCCTCAATTTCAGCCAGAAAATACCTGAAATCACAGAAAAACACACAAACTCATAGTAAAGTCCAGAAAAGTGAATTTTAACTAAAAACTAATAAAAATATACTAAAAACTAACTAGAACATACTAAAAACATACTAAAAGCAATGCCAAAAAGCGTACAAATTATCCGCTCATCAATAGTCCACTACCACCAGAATGTAAGTGTTTGAGTATGATGGTGGGAAAGGACCCATGAAGTCAATACCCCATATATCAAACAACTCAATCTCTAGGTTCCCTTATTGAGGCATGGCATAACCATGAGGCAGATTACCAGTTCGCTGGCAACTGTCACAGTTATGTACAAACTTTTGGGAGTCTCTATAGATTGTACGCCAGTAGAAGCCACATTGGAGAACCTTGGTGGCTGTTCGCTCACCTGTGAAATGCCCTCCATATTGTGATCCACGGAAATTCCATAGGATCTTTTGTGCCTCTTCTCTAGGCACGCACCTACGGATTAGTCCGTCTGCACATCTCTTGAAGAGATATGGTTCAACCCACAAGTAGTACTTCACATCAGAAAGCAGTTTTTTCTTTGGTTGATTGCTGAACTCCTTGGGAATGAACCTTGCAGCTTTATAGTTTGCAATATCTGCAAACCACGACACCTCCTAAATGGCAAAGAGTTGCTCATCTGGAAAGGTTTCAGAGATCTCAGTGAAGGGTAGAGACATCCCTTCTACTGGTTCTATCCGGGACAGGTGATCTGCTACTTGATTCTCTGTTCCTTTTCTATCTCTTATTTCTATATCAAACTCTTGCAGAAGCAACACCCATCTTATGAGCCTGGATTTTGAATCCTGCTTTGTAAGTATATATTTAAGAGCAGCATGGTTAGTGTACATAATCACTTTTAATCCTACCAAATAGGATCTGAACTTGTCAATGGCAAAGACCACTACAAGCAATTCCTTTTCTATGGTTGTGTAATTTTTCTACTCGTCGTTTAGAACATGGCTAGCATAGTAAATAACGTGCAGAAGCTTGTCATGCCTCTGTCCCAATAGTGCACCAATAGCATGGTCACTGGCATCACACATTAGTTCAAATGGTAATGTCTAGAAATGACAGGCGCTGTGACCAGCTTAGCCTTCAGAGTGCAGAATCCAACAGCATCTGCAGTCCTTTTTAGTCTCTGAATCAGATTTTTGCTCAGGTCCCTCAATTTCAGCCAGAAAATACCTGAAATCACAGAAAAACACACAAACTCATAGTAAAGTCCAGAAAAGTGAATTTTAACTAAAAACTAATAAAAATATACTAAAAACTAACTAGAACATACTAAAAACATACTAAAAACAATGCCAAAAAGCGTACAAATTATCCGCTCATCACAACACCAAACTTAAATTGTTGCTTGTCCCCAAGCAACTGAAAATCAAATAAGATAAAAAAGAAGAGAATATGCAATGAATTCCAAAAACATCTATGAAGATCAGTATTAATTAGATGAGCGGGGCTTTTAGCTTTTTGCCTCTGAACAGTTTTGGCATCTCACTCTATCCTTTGAAATTCAGAATGATTGGCTTCTTTAGGAACTCAGAATCCAGATAGTGTCACTGATTCTCCTAGTTAAGTATGATGATTCTTGAACACAGCTACTTATTGAGTCTTGGCCGTGGCCCAAAGCACTCTGTCTTCCAGTATTACCACCAGATACATACATGCCACAGACACATAATTGGGTGAACCTTTTTAGATTGTGACTCAGCTTTGCTAGAGTCCCCAATTAGAGGTGTCCAGGGTTCTTAAGCACACTCTTTTTGCCTTGGATCACAACTTTATTTCTTTCTTTTTCTTTCTTTTTCGTTTTCTCCCCTTTTTTTTCGAAATTTTTTTTTTGTATTCACTGCTTTTTTTTCTTGCTTCAAGAATCATTTTAATGATTTTTCAGATCCTCAGTAACATGTCTCCTTTTTCATCATTCTTTCAAGAGCCAATATTCATGAACCACAAATTCAAAAGATATATGCACTGTTTAAGCATGCATTCAGAAAACAAAAATATTGCCACCACATCAAAATAATTAAACTGTTATAAAATTCAAAATTCATGCAATTCTTTTCTTTTTCAATTAAGAACATTTTTTATTTAAGAGAGGTGATGATTCATAGGACATTCATAACTTTAAGGCATAGACACTAAGACACTAATGATCACAAGACACAAACATAGACAAACATAAGCACTAAAATTCGAAAAACAGGAAAATAAAGAACAAGGAAATTAAGGAATGGGTCCACCTTAGTGATGGCGGCTCTTTCTTCCTCTTGAAGATCCTATGGAGTGCTTGAGCTCCTCAATGTCTCTTCCTTGTCTTTGTTGCTCCTCTCTCATGATTCTTTGATCTTCTCTAATTTCATGGAGGATGATGGAGTGTTCTTGATGCTCCACCCTTAGTTGTCCCATGTTGGAACTCAATTCTCCTAGGGAGGTGTTTAGTTGCTCCCAATAGTTTTGTGGAGGAAAGTGCATCCCTTGAGGTATCTCAGGGATCTCATGATGAGTGGGGTCTCTTGTGTGCTCCATCCTCTTCTTAGTGATGGGCTTGTCCTCATCAATAGGGATGTCTCCCTCTATGTCAACTCCAACCGAATAACAGAGGTGACAAATGAGATGAGGGAAGGCTAAACTTGCCAAGGTAGAAGACTTGTCCGCCACCTTATAAAGTTCTTGAGATATAACCTCATGAACTTCTATTTCTTCTCCAATCATGATGCTATGAATCATGATAGCCCGGTCTATGGTAACTTCGGACCGGTTGCTAGTGGGAATGATTGAGCATTGGATAAACTCCAACCATATTTGAGGTCATGCCTTCTCAATTGAACCGGCTTCCCTCTTGAATCTCTCTTCCATTGGGCGCCCTCTTCACATATGACTGTGAGGACTTGGTCCAACCTTTGATCAAAGTTGACCCTTCTAGTGTAAGGATGTTAATCTCCTTGCATCATGGGCAAGTTGAATGCCAACCTTACATTTTCCGGACTAAAATCCAAGTATTTCCCCCGAACCATAGTAAGATAATTCTTTGGATCCGGGTTCACACTTTGATCATGGTTCTTGGTGATCCATGCATTAGCATAGAACTCTTGAACCATTAAGATCCCGACTTGTTGAATGGGGTTGGTAAGAACTTCCCAACCTCTTCTTCGGATCTCATGTCGGATCTCCGGATATTCACTCTTTTTGAGTGAAAAAGGGACCTCGGGGATAACCTTCTTCAAGGCCACAACTTCATAGAAGTGGTCTTGATGCACCCTTGAGATGAATCTCTCCATCTCCCATGACTCGGAGATAGAAGCTTTTGCCTTCCCTTTCCTCTTTCTAGAGGTTTCTCCGGCCTTGGATGCCATAAATGGTTATGGAAAAACAAAAAGCAATGCTTTTACCACACCAAACTTAAAGGGTTTGCTCGTCCTCGAGCAAAATAAGAAAGAAGAAAGAAGAAAGTAGAAGAAGAAGAAATGAAAAAGAAGGGAATGGCTTTGTGTTCGGCCAAAAAGGGGGAGAAGTAGTGTTTAGGTTGTGTGAAAATGAAGGAGTGAAGATGGGTTTATATAGGAGAGGGGGAGGGTTGATGTTCGGCTATGTATGGGTGGGTTGGGTGGGAAAGTGGTTTGAATTTGAATGGTGAGGTAGGTGAGGTTTTATGAAGGATGGATGTGAGTAGTGAAGAGAAAGATGGGATTTGATAGGTGAAGGGTTTTTTTGGGGAAGAGGTGTTGAGGTGATTGGTGAATGGGTGAAGAAGGGAGAGAGTGGTGGGGTAGGTGGGGATCCTGTGGGGTCCACAGATCCTGAGGTGTCAAGGAAAAGTCATCCCTGCACCAAATGGCATGCAAAAATACGTTTTTAGCCATTTCTGGTGTTAAACGCCGGGCTGGTGCCCATTTCTGGCGTTTAACGCCAGCTTCTTGCCCTTTTCTGGCGTTTAACGCCAGTCTGGTGCCCCTTTCTGGCGTTAAACGCCCAGAATGGTGCCAGACTGGGCGTTAAACGCCCAACAGCTAGCCTTACTGGCGTTTAAACGCCAGCACGCTCTCCTCCAGGGTGTGCTGTTTTTCTTTCTGCTTTTCATTCTGTTTTTGCTTTTTTCATTGATTTTGTGACTTCTCATGATCATCAACCTACAAAAAATATAAAATAACAAAGAAAAATAGATAAAAACATAACATTGGGTTGCCTCCCAACAAGCGCTTCTTTAATGTCAGTAGCTTGACAGAGGACTCTCATGGAGCCTCATGGATGCTCAGAACAATGTTGGAACCTCCCAACACCAAACTTAGAGTTTGAATGTGGGGGTTCAACACCAAACTTAGAATTTGGTTGTGGCCTCCCAACACCAAACTTAGAGTTTGACTGTGGGGGCTCTGTTTGGCTCTGTTTTGAGAGAAGCTCTTCATGCTTCCTCTCCATGGTGACAGAGGGATATCCTTGAGCCTTAAACACCAAGGATTCTTCATTCACTTGAATGATCAACTCTCCTCTATCAACATCAATCACAGCCTTTGCTGTGGCTAGGAAGGGTCTGCCAAGGATGATGGATTCATCCATGCACTTCCCAGTCTCTAGGACTATAAAATCAGTAGGGATGTAATGGTCTTCAACTTTTACCAGAACATCCTCTACAAGTCCATAAGCTTGTTTTCTTGAGTTGTCTGCCATCTCTAGTGAGATTTTTGCAGCTTGCACCTCAAAGATCCCTAGCTTCTCCATTACAGAGAGAGGCATGAGGTTTACACTTGACCCTAAGTCACACAAGGCCTTCTTGAAGGTCATGGTGCCTATGGTACAAGGTATTGAAAACTTCCCAGGATCCTGTCTCTTTTGAGGTAGTTTCTGCCTAGACAAGTCATCCAGTTCTTTGGTGAGCAAAGGGGGTTCATCCTCCCAAGTCTCATTTCCAAATAACTTGTCATTTAGCTTCATGATTGCTCCAAGGTATTTAGCAACTTGCTCTTTAGTGACATACTCATCCTCTTCAGAGGAAGAATACTCATCAGAGCTCATGAATGGCAGAAGTAAGTCCAATCGAAACTCTATGGTCTCATTTTGAGCTTCAGATTCCCATGGTTCCTCATTGGGGAACTCATTGGAGGCCAGTGGACGTCCATTGAGGTCTTCCTCAGTGGCGTTCACTGCCTCTTCCCCCTCTCCAAATTCGGCCATGTTGATGGCCTTGCACTCTCCTTTTGGATTTTCTTCTGTATTGCTTGGGAGAGTACTAGGAGGGAGTTCAGTAATTTTCTTGCTCAGCTGACCCACTTGTGCCTCCAAGTTTCTAATGGAGGACCTTGTTTTAGTCATGAAACTTTGAGTGGTTTTGATTAGATCAGAGACCATGGTTGCTAAGTCAGAGGTATTCTGCTTAGAACTCTCTGTCTGTTGCTGAGAAGATGATGGAAAAGGCTTACTATTGTTAAACCTGTTTCTTCCACCATTATTATTGTTGAAACCTTGTTGAGGTCTCCGTTGATCCTTCCATGAGAAATTTGGATGATTTCTCCATGAAGGATTATAGGTGTTTCCATAGGGTTCTCCCATGTAATTCACCTCTTCCATTGAAGGGTTCTCAGGATCATAAGCTTCTTCTTCAGATGAAGCTTCCTTAGTACTGCTTGGTGCATTTTGCATTCCAGACAGACTTTGAGAAATCATATTGACTTGTTGAGTCAATATTTTGTTCTGAGCCAATATGGCATTCAGAGTGTCAATCTCAAGAACTCCTTTCTTCTGACTAGTCCCATTGTTCACAGGATTCCTTTCAGAAGTGTACATGAATTGGTTATTTGCAACCATTTCAATCAGCTCTTGAGCTTCTGTAGGCGTCTTCTTCAGATGAAGAGATCCTCCAGCAGAGCTATCCAAAGACATCTTGGATAGTTCAGAGAGACCATCATAGAAAATACCTATGATGCTCCATTCAGAAAGCATGTCAGAGGGACACTTTCTGATTAATTGTTTGTATCTTTCCCAAGCTTCATAGAGGGATTCTCCTTCCTTCTGTCTGAAGGTTTGGACTTCCACTCTAAGCTTACTCAATTTTTGAGGTGGAAAGAACTTTGCCAAGAAGGCATTGACTAGCTTTTCCCAAGAGTCCAGGCTTTCTTTAGGTTGTGAGTCCAACCATGTCCTAGCTCTGTCTCTTACAGCAAAAGGGAATAGCATAAGTCTGTAGACCTCAGGGTCAACCCCATTAGTCTTGACAGTGTCACAGATTTGCAAGAATTCAGCTAAGAACTGATGAGGATCTTCCAATGGCAGGGATAGAGATGCTTCTCTCATAAAAGTCGGGAGTAGGTGCAGTAAAGTCACCCAGCACCTTCCTTGCATTGTTGGCATTGTTGTTGTTTTCTGCTGCCATGGGTTCTTCTTCTTTGAAGATTTCTGTTAGGTCCTCTACAGAGAGTTGTGCCTTGGCTTCTCTTAGCTTTTTCGTCAAGGTCCTTTCAGGTTCAGGATCAGCCTCAACAAGAATGTTTTTGTCCTTGCTCCTGCTCATAAGAAAGAGAAGAGAACAAGAAAATATGGAATCCTCTATGTCACAGTATAGAGATTCCTTGAGGTGTCAGAGGAAAAGAAAAATAGAAGGCAGAAGTAGAAAATTTGAACTTATCAAAGAAGATGGAGTTCGAATTTTGCATTAAGGAATAGTGTTAGTCCATAAATAGAAGGATGTGAGAAGAGGGGAAGAAATTTTCGAAAATAATAAAAAAAATTTTAAAAACATTTTGAAAAACTTTAATTAATTTTCGAAAACCAAGAGTGGGAAAGAGATCAAGTGATTTTTGAAAAAGATTTTGAAATTAGAAATCAAAAATATTTGATTGAAAACTATTTTGAACAAGATGTGGTTAATAAGATATGATTAGTTTTAAAAAGATGTGATTGAGAAGATATGATTTGAAAAACATTTTAAAAAAAGATTTGATTTTGAAAATTAAAAACTTGGCTAACAAGAAAAGATATGATTCAAACATTAAACCTTTCTCAACAGAAAAGGCAACATACTTGCACTACAAGAAAAAAGGCCTGTCGGTACCCTTTTTTCTTGCCACGCTTTGAAAGCGTACCCAAAAGTGGTCTATGGGCACGCTTTTGTGAGGGTGGCCACTGATTTGTGCTTTGGGCACGCTTTTTTGCCACACTTAAAAAGCGTGGCCATAGAGGAAAATCGGCACGCTTTTCAGAGGGTGCCCAATAACTTGAAATTTGGCCACGCTTTTTTATTGGCACGCTTGAAAAGCGTGGCGATAGAGGGAAATCGGCACGCTTTTACAAGGGTGGCCAATGACTTGAAATTTTGCCATGTTTTTTTACTGCCACGCTTAAAAAGCGTGGCCATATCAAGAAACCGGCACGCTTAAAAAGCGTGACTAGTTTGTGTTTCAATTGTCCATGGGCACCCTAAAAAAAACGTACCCATAGTTCCCTCCCCCCAAAATTTAGTTTCCCACACTTAGCTTTTTTTTTTCATTAGTTTACCCTGAAACAACATCACATTAGTTCACATACATTACCCTCAATCAAAAGTAACCCACTCACAAAAAGAAAACCCTAAAAGCTAAGTAACCCGCGCCGTCCTCCAACAAATCTCCATGACCGTTCATCGTTCATCGCTCATCGCCGTCGTCTTCATCCTCAATCAACATCTCCGTGACCTTCTCAGCCATGCCTTAGTTACCCGCACCGTTCTCAGCCATCCGTGACCGAAAATGTTTGATCGCCTTCATCGCACCATGACCGTTGATCACCTTCATCGCCGTCATCCTCATCTGTGTAAACGAATGACCGTCGCACCCATGCCGTTCGTGTAACCCTCGCACCCGACCGTCGAACCCTATTGCTGTTTCTCAACCATCGCCATTCAACGCAACCCTCGTTGGCCCTCTGTCTCTGTGTCACCATCAACGCAACCCTCGTTGGCCCTCCCTCAACGCAGCGGTCTCTGTCTCTCGCAAACCCTGGTAAGTCTTTCTTCCCATTTTGGACCGCTGTCTCCATGCTCCTCTGTGTTCTCTGTCTCTGTGTTCCTCTGTGTTCTCTGGCAAACCCTGGTAACCCTGGTTTGCAAAAAGCCTTGTTATTAGTGTGTGTTAAGCTAAATACTATTTTAACCGATTTGTGTTATTTGTTTTTGTAAAATTGTTCTAGGATCAAGTACTTCCTGCGGACCTGAATGGAGAAAGTTTCTCTGGTCTTTTAGGAACTCATTATAGGTATTCCTCCCCCTTTCTCTCTCTCTCTCTATCTCTCACACACAACACACACTCACTCTCTGTTCACTGACTACATGTATTTTGTTTTCAATATAGTGAGAAAATGAGTCTCTTTCTGAAAAGCAAAAGCCCAAACCAATTTCTGGAGTAACTATTTTGATATAGCATTATGTTTACGTTAAAGCTTTTTAACATTGCAGCAGTGTGGTTAAGTAGAAGCATTTTGGTTCAGTATACTCTAGCTCTTAAAATCTTTCCTCTGTAAATACTTGGGAACTTAATCTTGTAGTATCACAGATTTCTTGTTGTGAAGATGAATTGACATTTCTCAATAGGTATTTCAAACACTTTCCCAGATCTCTGAAAGCAGTTGCAATAGCTGGCTGCGTTACTTTTAGAAACCAAGAACTTTGTTAACTAGAGTCTATACTTTGAACAGGCTAGGTTTCTGGAGAAAAGCAGTCCTTTTATACTGGGCTGGTGTGTTGCTTAGAGTTTTAAATACTCTTTTGATTGAGAATTTATGTTGCTGGCTGAATTGAGAATTCAGAATTGAGAATTGAGAATTGTTGATTATTGTTGATTGAGAATTTATGTTGCTGGCTGAATTGAGAATTGAGAATTGAGAATTATTGATTTTTGTTGATTGAGAATTTATACTAGCTGAATTGAGAATTGAGAACTATTGATTCTTGTTGATTGAGAATTTATGTTGCTGGCTGAGGTAGTGTAGCATTAACTAGGTAAAAGGAATATGAATTTTAGTTACAGATGGGTTGCTTACCATTCAGCTAAACCAATTGCATGATAATGATGCACTTGTGAATTGTAGCATTCCTTTTAGTTTTTAATTACTTGTTACCTGCGAGTCAACTTTTTAATTCCTTTTAGTCAAAATTATAGCATTCCTTTTTACTCATGTAAATGTTTGTTCCTCTGCCCCAATAATTTGAAACTTGTGTAAACAGCTCCTTGAAACTTGTGTAAACAGCTCCTTTTGTGACCATGTATAGGGGACTATTTGCTTTTGTGTTTGATATGTGTTTTTTGTTCTAATGGCTGAATATGATTGCGGGACCTAATTAAAGTTGCTTTGCCATTTTCATGTTTAATCAATTTGGATTTGGAATTCGATTTGTTGGACTTAATTGAAGTCGCTTTTATAACATGTACTAACACAAGATTATTTAAAATTCTGCAGGGCAGTGATGAAAACAATGGAGCTCATAATGGATGATCACACTACTCATGAAATTTCATATTTTGTAACTAAGTATATAAAAGAAGTAGATATGTGACATTTGTTGGAATGGCAATTCTTATTTACTTGTTATGACTTTATTTTTTGGTACTTTGTCATCCAAACCTACTTTTATGGTGACAATTTTATATGTATGTCTTTTTTATGGGAAAGTTTATATTTGTTGGATTAGTTCAATATATATAATTTTATTTTGGTCTATAATTTTAAAATTATATATGAATTTTGCAAGAAATATTAGGAAGATAAAAAAAAAAATTCTGACCAAACTTATGGGCACGCTTAAAAAGGGTGGCTATTTCTTAATTTTTAGCTCAGCAAGCACACTTAATAAGCGTGGCCATAACCTGGCAACCGGCACGCTTTAAAAGCGTACCCATATCCTCATCTACTGGCACGTTTTTTGACCGTACCCATATCTTCATACGTTTATCCTGTTGGCACGTTTAAAAAGTGTAGCCATATCTTCCGCTATCGGTACGCTTTTAAAGAGTACCCAAAGCACACATACTGGCACGTTTTAAAAGCGTGGCGATACGTGCATTTTTCGGTACGCTTTATAAGCGTACCTATAGATTAAGACCTATGGCCACGCTTTTAAGCGTGGCAAGAAAAGAAAGCGTGCCGACAAAAGAAGCGTGCCAATAGATCCACAAAAGCGTGGCGATAGAGCAACCGGCACGCTGGCAGATGTGACCCTTTGAAAAGCGTGCCGATAGCTCAAAAAGCGTGGCAAAAAGCTATCGGTACGCTTTTTTGCACTTTTCGGCACGCTTTTAAAGCGTGGCAAAAGGCTTATTTTCTTGTAGTGTTGAAATGTTGAATTAAATCATTAATTGATAGCAAGTATTTTTGAAAATGGAAAGAAATTGATTTTGAAAAAGATTTGATTGAAAAGATTGATTTGAAAAAGATTTGATTTTGAAAAATTTTGAGAACTTGAAAAAAAATTGATTTGAAAACAAAATCTTCCCTCTTGTGCCATCCTGGCGTTAAACGCCCAGAATGGTGCACATTCTGGCGTTTAACACCCAAAACTCTACCCTTTTGGGCGTTTACGCCCAACCAGGCACCCTGGCTGGCGTTTAAACGCCAGTCTGTCCTTCTTCACTGGGCGTTTTGAACGCCCAGCTTTTTCTGTGTAATTCCTCTGCTGTATGTTCTGAATCTTCAATTCTCTGTATTATTGACTTGAAAAGACACAAATTAAAAATATTTTTGGATTTTTAATAGTGAGGAATAATCAAAATGCAACTAAAATCAAATAATAATGCATGCAAGACACCAAACTTAGCAATTTATATACTACTAACACTAATGAGAATGCATATGAGACACATAAACACTCAAGTCAAGAGGAATTAAAGATCAGAGTAATGAAATCATCAAGAACCAACTTGAAGATTAATGAAGACACATGCATGAATGCAAAAGGAGCAGAAACATGCAATTGACCCCAAACTTAAAATGAGAATAGAGTCTCAACAGGAAAAATATTTTTGGTTTTTATGATTTTGTAAATTTTTTTGTGCTTTTTCGAAAATTAAGTGGAAAAAGAAAGCCAAGCTTTCAAAGAAAGCTTCGGTCCAAAACACTAGACATGGCCAAAGGCCAGCCAAGCCTTAGCAAATCACTGCTCCAATAGCAAGATTGATAGAAATCAACAAGCTCTTGTGATGATAAGTTGAAACCTCGGTCCAATGAAATTAGACATGGCTTCACAGCCAGCCAGATTTCAACAGATCATCATGAAACTCTAGAATTCATTCTTAAGAACTCTGAAGAAAAAAATACCTAATCTAAGCAACAAGATGAACCGTCAGTTGTCCATACTCGAACAATCCCCGGCAACGGCGCCAAAAATTTGGTAGCGCGAAATTGTGATCAATACTTTTCACAACTCAAATAATCCCCGGTAATGAATCCAAAAACGTGGTGTTCAATACCATGGCATAAACACAACTTCGCACAACTAACCAGCAAGTGTACTGGGTCGTCCAAGTAATAAACCTTACGCGAGTAAGGGTCGATCCCACAGAGATTGTTGGTATGAAGCAAGCTATGGTCACCTTGTAAATCTTAGTCAGGCAAACTCAAATGGGTATGGTGATATACGAATAAAACATAAAGATAAAGATAGAGATACTTATGTAATTGATTGGTAGGAATTTCAGATAAGAGTATGAAGATGCTAGTCCCTTCCGTCTCTCTGCTTTCCTACTGTCTTCATCCAATCCTTCTTACTCCTTTCCGTGGCAAGCTTAAGCAAGGGTTTCACCGTTGTCAGTGGCTACCTCCCATCCTCTCAGTGGAAATGTTCAACGCACCCTGTCACGGCACGGCTATCCATCTGTCGGTTCTCGATCAGGCCGGAATAGAATCCAGTGATTCTTTTGCGTCTGTCACTAACGCCCCGCCCTCAGGAGTTTGAAGCACGTCACAGTCATTCAGTCATTGAATCCTACTCAAAATACCACAGACAAGGTTAAACCTTCCGGATTCTCTTGAATGCCGCCATCAGTTCTAGCCTATACCACGAAGACTCTGATCTCATGGAATGGCTGGCTCGGTTGTCAGGCGAGCACTCGGTTGTCAGGCGATCAACCATGCATCGTGTATCAGGAATCCAAGAGATATTCACCCAATCGAAGGTAGAACGGAGGTGGTTGTCAGTCACACATTCATAGGTGACAATGATGATGAGTGTCACGGATCATCACATTCATCAAGTTGAAGAACAAGTGATATCTTAGAACAAGAACAAGCGGAATTGAATAGAAGAACAATAGTAATTGCATTAATACTCGAGGTACAGCAGAGCTCCACACCTTAATCTATGGTGTGTAGAAACTCCACCGTTGAAAATACATAAGAACAAGGTCTAGGCATGGCTGAATGGCCAGCCTCCCAATGATCTAAGATAGCATCAGAACAAAGATAACTACCCAGATATCTCAATACAATAGTAAAAGGTCCTACTTATAGAGAACTAGTAGCCTAAGGTTTACAGAGATGAGTAAATGACATAAAAATCCACTTCTGGGCCCACTTGGTGTGTGCTTGGGCTGAGCAATGAAGCATTTTCGTGTAGAGACTCCTCTTGGAGTTAAACGCCAGCTTTTGTGCCAGTTTGGGCGTTTAACTCCCATTCTTGTGCCAGTTCCGGCGTTTAACGCTGGGAATTCTGATGGTAACTTTGAACGCCGGTTTGGGCCATCAAATCTTGGGCAAAGTATGGACTATTATATATTGCTGGAAAGCCCAGAATGTCTACTTTCCAACGCCGTTGAGAGCGCGCCAATTGGGGTTCTGTAGCTCCAGAAAATCTACTTTGAGTCCAGGGAGGTCAGAATCCAACAGCATCTGCATTCCTTTTTAGTCTCTGAATCAGATTTTTGCTCAGGTCCCTCAATTTCACCCAGAAAATACCTGAAATCACAGAAAAACACACAAACTCATAGTAAAGTCCAGAAAAGTGAATTTTAACTAAAAACTAATAAAAATATACTAAAAACTAACTAGAACATACTAAAAACATACTAAAAGCAATGCCAAAAAGCGTACAAATTTTCCGCTCATCAATAGTCCACTGCCACCAGAATGTAAGTGTTTGAGTATGATGGTGGGAAAGGACCCATGAATTCAATACCCCATATATCAAACAACTCAATCTCTAGGTTCCCTTATTGAGGCATGGCATAACCATGAGGCAGATTACCAGTTCGCTGGCAACTGTCACAGTTATGTACAAACTTTCGGGAGTCTCTATAGATTGTACGCCAGTAGAAGCCACATTGGAGAACCTTGGTGGCTGTTCGCTCACCTGTGAAATGCCCTCCATATTGTGATCTACGGAAATGGCATAGGATCTTTTGCGCCTCTTCTCTAGGCACGCACCTACGGATTAGTCTGTCTGCACATCTCTTGAAGAGATATGGTTCAACCCACAAGTAGTACTTCACATCAGAAAGCAGTTTTTTCTTTTGTTGATTGCTGAACTCCTTGGGAATGAACCTTGCAGCTTTATAGTTTGCAATATCTGCAAACCACGACACCTCCTAAATGGCAAAGAGTTGCTCATCTGGAAAGGTTTCAGAGATCTCAGTGAAGGGTAGAGACATCCCTTCTACTGGTTCTATCCGGGACAGGTGATCTGCTACTTGATTCTCTGTTCCTTTTCTATCTCTTATTTCTATATCAAACTCTTGCAGAAGCAACACCCATCTTATGAGCCTGGATTTTGAATCCTGCTTTGTAAGTATATATTTAAGAGCAGCATGGTTAGTGTACATAATCACTTTTAATCCTACCAAATAGGATCTGAACTTGTCAATGGCAAAGACCACTACAAGCAATTCCTTTTCTATGGTTGTGTAATTTTTCTACTCGTCGTTTAGAACATGGCTAGCATAGTAAATAACATGCAGAAGCTTGTCATGCCTCTGTCCCAATAGTGCACCAATAGCATGGTCACTGGCATCACACATTAGTTCAAATGGTAATGTCTAGAAATGACAGGCGCTGTGACCAGCTTAGCCTTCAGAGTCTCAAAAGCCTGCAAACACTCTGTGTCAAAGACAAATGGTGTTTCAACAGCTAGCAGGTTACTCAGAGGTTTTGCGATTTTTGAAAAATCCTTTATAAACCTCCTGTAGAATCCTGCATGTCCCAGAAAACTTCTTATTGCCTTAACAATGGTAGGGGTGGTAATTTTTCGATTACCTCCACCTTAGCTTGATCCACCTCTATGCCTTTGTTCGAAATTTTGTGCCCATGGACAATTCCTTCAGTCACCATAAAGTGACATTTCTCCCAGTTTAAAACCAGGTTGGTCTCTTGGCACCTTTTCAGAACAAGTGCTAGATGATCAAGACAGGAGCTGAATGAATCTCCAAATACTGAGAAGTCATACATAAAGACTTCCAGACATTTTTCCACCATATCAGAGAAAATAGAGAGCATGCATCTCTGAAAGGTTGTTGGTGCATTACACAGACCAAATGGCATCCTTTTATAGGCAAATACTCCAGATGGACATGTGAATACTATTTTCTCTTAATCTTGGGGATCAACTGCAATCTGGTTGTAGCCTGAGTAGCCATCCAGAAAGTAGTAATAGTCATGACCTACTAGCCTTTCTAGCATTTGGTCTATGAAGTGTGAAGGAAAATGATCCTTTCTGGTGTCTGTATTGAGTCTTCTGTAGTCAATACACATACGCCACCATGTAAATGTTCTTGTAGGAAACAGTTCATTTTTATCATTTTTTCAACTTAAACTCGTCCTTATTGACTCTCAGGGTCACTTCCCCTTTTTGGACGTTAATGAGGGTTCATCCAGTAGCTAGGAAAGGTCTTCCTAGAATGAGAGTTGGACTCTTGTGCTCCTCCATTTCCAGCACCACAAAGCCAGTGGGAAAGGCAAATGGCCCAACCTTGACAATCATGTCTTCAATCACGCCTGATGGGTGTTTAATGGAACCATTAGCAAGTTGGAGACATATCCGGGTTGGTTTGACTTCATCAGTCAATCCAAGCTTTTTGATAGTAGATGTAGGTATTAGGTTGATACTTGCCCCAAGATCACATTGAGCTTGCTTGGTACAAGTACCTTCTAATGTGCATGGTATCATAAAGCTTCCGGGATCTTTAAGCTTCTCAGGTAAGCTTTTCAGAATGACTGCACTGCATTCTTCAGTGAGGTAAACTTTTTCAGTTTTCCTCCAATCCTTTTTATGACTTAAGATCTCTTTCATGAACTTTGCATAAGAGCGTATTTGCTCAAGTGCTTCTGGAAACGGAATCTTTATTTCAAGAGTCCTGAGATAGTCTGCAAAGTGAGCAAATTGTTTATCCTATTCCGCTTGATGAAGTTTTTGAGGATAAGGCATTTTGGCTTTGTATTCATCAACCTTAGTTGCTGCAGGTTTATTGCCTACAGCCGTGAGTTGAGAAGCCTTTTTAGAAGGGTTGTTATCAGCACTTGTATGTGTCTGAATGCCAGGAGTGGAAGCTGGAGTGGCGTTAGACGCCAACTCCTTACCTGTTTCTGGCGTCTGAATGCCAGAACTATGCTTCCTTTGGGCGTTCAATGCCAGCTTCCCACCCATTTTCTGGTGTTTGAACGCCAGAATTATTCCTCCCTGGGCTCTGACTGTCTTCAGAGGGATTTTGGGTGGCAGCCTGTGCATTTCTTGGCTTCCTGCTGCCTTGAAGTGAGGTATTTAATACTTTCCCATTTCTTAATTGAACTGCTTGGCACTCTTCTGTTATTTATTTTGATAACTGCTGCTCTGTTTGCTTCAACTGTACTTATATGTTCATATTAGCCATTCTTGTTTCTCGTAGTATCTCCTTGAATTCGGCTAACTGTTTTGTTAGAAAATCTAATTGCTGGTTGAATTCAGTAACTTGTTCTGCAGGACTGAGTTCAACAGTTACTATTTTAGCCTCTTCTTTCATGGAAGGTTCATTGCTTAGGTATAGATGCTGATTTGTAGCAACTGTATCGATGAGCTCTTGAGCTTCTTCAATTGTCTTTCTCATGTGTATAGAGAAATCTAAGCTTTTTCTGTAAGCCCATAGTAGAAGATGTCTAACTGCACCCACTCTTAAAACATTTCAGAGGGGCATTTTCTTAGCATCTCTCTGTATCTCTCCCAGGCATCATAAAGGGATTCATTATCTCCTTGTTTGAAGCCTTGGATGCTCAGCCTTAGCTGTGTCATCTGTTTTGGAGGAAAATAGTGATTTAGAAATTTTTCTGACAGCTGTATCCATGTCTTTATGATGTCCTTAGGTTGGTTATTTAACCACCTCTTAGCTTGGTCTTTTACAGCAAATGGAAACAGTAACAATCTATAGACATCCTGATCTAATTCCTTATCATGTACTGTGTCAGCAATTTGTAAAAACTGTGCCAGAAACTCTGTAGGTTCTTCCTGTGGAATACCGGAATACTGGCAACTTTGCTGCACCATGATAATGAGTTGAGGGTTCAACTCAAAACTACTAACTCTAATGGAGGGTATACAGATCTTACTCCCATATGAAGCAGTAGTGGGGTTAGCATATGACCCCAGAGTCCTTCTGAACTGTTCATTTCCACTTAAGTCCATAGTGGAGAAAGGGAGATAATCTGAATTTATTTTATTATATATAAAAATTTCAAAATAATAAAATAAAAAAATAATATAAAGTTGTCAATAAAATTAAAAATTAAATAAAATAAAATAAAAGAATTTAAAAATATTTTACTAAGATTTTCGAAAAAGTGAGGAGATAGAAAGTGGTTAGGATATTTTTGAAAAAGATAAAAAAATTCTTAAAAGGATAAGATTTGAAAAATTTTGAAATTGAAATCTGAATTTTTATATAAAAAAATCAAAAATCTGGCTTAAAAGTAGTTAGAAAAGATATTTTTTTTTTGAATTTTGAATTTTATGATGAAAGAGAAAAACACACAAAAGACATAAGACTAAAAATTTTTAGATCTAATGCTCCTTGTTTTCGAAAATTTTGGAGGGAAAACACCAAGGAACACCAAACTTAAAAATTTTAAGATCAAAACACAAGAAAGACTCAAGAACACCTTGAAGAATCACAAGAACAACAAGAACAAAAGAAAGAACACCAAACTTAAAATTTTTAGAAAACCAAAATAAATTTTCGAAAATAAAGAAAATTAACAAGAAAACACCAAACTCAAAGTTTGGCACAAGATTCAATCAAAGAAAAATTATTTTTGAAAAAGATTTTAAAAAGAAGATACCAAATTACCAAGAACATAAATCAACGCTCTAGCCAATTGAGCTATAAATGTAACGTGTTTTAAAGAGGTATTTTTAATAAATAAAAATAAAAATTTTTTGAGAACTAATATTTTGAAATTGCACAAGGAAAACACAAAAAATACACAAAATAGGAAAAACCAAAGATCAAACAAGAAAATTTGACAAGAACAATTTGAAGAACAAGGAAAAATAAAGAACATGCAATTCGTAAATTGAAAGACAAAGAATAGCATGCAATTGACACCAAACTTAAAACATGACACTAAATTCACAGAAAAACTAAAAATTAATAAAGAAAACTAATATTTTTGAAAAAGAAATTTTTAGAAGGGATAATAAAAGATGCAACTTTAGTAAAAAAGATAAATTTTTCCTATTCTAAGTAACAAGATTCACCATCAGTTGTTCAAACTCAAACAATCCCCGGCAACGACACCAAAAACTTGGTGCACGAAATTGCAATCACACTTTTGCAATCCGCACAACTAACCAACAAGTGCACTGGGTCGTCCAAGTAATACCTTACGTGAGTAAGGGTCGATCCCACGGAGATTGTTGGTATGAAGCAAGCTATGGTTATCTTATTAATCTTAGTTAGGATACCAATAAGGTTCTTTGAATTTAATTGTAAAAAGTGAAAGTGTTTGGAATAAGTAATTGTTACTCAATAATGGAGAATATGTTGGAGTTTTGGAGATGCTTTGTCTTCTGAATTCCTGTAACATAATGCTTTATCACTTTCATAAAGGCAACACTCCTTCCATGGAAAGTTGTATGTAGGGTGTCACCATTGTCAATGGCTACCTCCCATCCTCTCAGTGAAAATGGTCCAAATGCTCTGTCACAGCACGGCTAATCATCTGTTGGTTCTCGATCAAGTCGGAATAGGATGCATTGATCCTTTTGCGTCTGTCACTACGCCCAACACTCGCGAGTTCGAAGCTCGTCATAGTCATCCAATCCCATAATCCTACTCGGAATACCACAGACAAGGTTTAGACTTTCTGGATCCTCATGAATGCTGCCAACAATTCTAGCTTATACCACGAAGATTCTGATTAAGGAATCTAAGAGATACTCATTCAATCTAATGTAGAACGGAGGTGGTAATCAGGCACACATTCATGGATTGAGGAAGGTGATGAGTGTCATGGATCATCACCTTCTTCATAGTGAAGCGCGAATGAACATCTTAGATAGGAACAAGCATATTTGAATGGATAACAGAAATAATTGCATTAATTCATCGAGACACTACAGAGCTCCTTACCCCTCAACAATGGAGTTTAGAGACTCATGCCATCAAAAGGTATATAATTCAGATCTAAAAATGTCATGAGATACAAAATAAGTCTCTAAAAGTTGTTTAAATACTAAACTAGTAACCTAGGTTTACAAAAAATGAGTAAACTAAGATGGATAGTGCAGAAATCCACTTCTGGGGCCCACTTGGTGTGTGCTGGGGCTGAGACTTAAGCTTCTCACGTGCCTGGGCTGTTTCTGGAGTTGAACGTCAGGTTCTAACCTGTTTCTAGCATTGAACTCCAACTTGCAACCTGTTTCTGGCGCTGAACGCCAGACTGCAACATAGAACTGGCGTTGAACGCCAGTTTACATCATCTATCTTCGCGCAAAGTATGAACTATTATATATTGTTGGAAAGCCCTGAATGTCTACTTTCCAACCCAATTTAGAGCGCGCCAATTGGATTCCTGTGGCTCCAAAAAATTCATTCCGAGTGTAGAGAGGTCAGAATCCAACAGCACCAGCAGTCCTTTTTCAGCCTGAATCAGATTTTTGCTCAGCTCCCTCAATTTCAGCCAGAAAATACCTGAAATCACAAAAAAATACACAAACTCATAGTAAAGTCTAGAAATATGAATTTTTCCTAAAAACTAACTAATACATACTAAAGTCTACATGAAATTACCCCCAAAAAGCGTATAAAACATCCGCTCATCAAAGACATATCCTGGTTGGTTTGACCTCTTAGTCAAGCCAAGCTTTCTGATAGTGGATGCAAGGATTAGATTGATACTTGCCCCAAGATCACATAGAGCTATCTTGGTACAGGTTCCCTCTAATGTGCATGATATCATAAAGCTTCTAGGATCTTTAAGCTTCTCTAGTGAGCTCTTTAAAATTATTGCACTGCATTCTTCATTGAGAAAAACTTTTTCAATTTCTCTCCAATCCTTCTTATGACTTAAGATCTCTTTTATGAACTTAGCATAAGAGGGTATTTGCTCAAGTGCCTCTGCAAACAGAATCTTGATTTCAAGAGTCCTGAGATAGTCTGCAAAGTGGAAAAATTGTTTATCCTGTTTTGCTTGGCGGAGTTTCTGAGGATAAGGTATTTTGGATTTGTATTCTTCAACCTTGGTTGCTGCAGGTTTTTTTTTGCTACATAGGTAGGTTGAGAAGCCTTCTTGAGGGAGTTATTATCAACACTTTCAAGTGTCTGACCCCTCAAAGGCGTTTGAACACCAGGATTGGGGGCTGGATTGGCATTTAATGCTAGATTCCCTCCCCTTTCTGGCGTTTGAATGCCAGAACTGAACATGGTTTGGGCATTTAACACCACTTTTTCTCCCTTTTCTGGCGTTTGAACGCCAGAACTGGGCGTCCACTGGGCATTTAACACCAGTTTTTCACCCTTTTTTGGTGTTTGAACGCCATAATCATTCCTTTCTAGGCTCTTACTGTCCTTAGAGGGATTTTGGGTAGCAGTTTGCTCATCCTCTATTATTTGTTCTTTTCTTGGCTTTCTGCTGCTTTGAGCTGAGGTATTCAATGTTTTTCCACTCCTTAATTGAACTGCTTGGCACTCTTCTGTTATCTGTTTTGATAACTGCCGTCTTGTTTGGACAAGCTGTGCTTCCATGTTCCTGTTAGCATCCTTAGTGTCTTGTAACATCTCTTTAAATTCTGCCAACTGTTCTGTCAGATAACATAAATGCTGATTGATTTCAGCAACTTGTTCCAGAGGACTAAGTTCAGTGGATACTGCCTTAGCCTCTTCTTTTATGGAGGACTCACTAATTAAGTACAGATGCTGATTTCTGGCAACTGTATCAATGAGCTCTTGAGCCTCTTCAATTGTTTTTCTTATGTGTATAGATACACTACCTGAGTGGTCTAGAGATATCTGAGCTTTTACTGTAAGCCCGTAGTAGAAGATGTCTAACTGCACCCATTCTGAAAACATTTCAGAGGGGCATTTCCTTAGCATCTCTCTGTACCTCTCCCAGGCATTGTAAAGGGATTCATTATCCTCTTGTTTAAAGCCTTGGATGTCCAGCCTTAACTGTGTCATCCTCTTGGGAGGGAAATATTGATTCAGGAATTTGTCTGGCAACTATTTCCATGTTCTTATGCTAGCTTTAGGTTGGTTATTTAACCACCTCTTAACTTGGTCTTTTACAACAAATGGAAATAGTAATAATCTATAGACATCCTGATCTACTTCCTTATCATGTACTGTGTCAGCAATTTGTAAGAAATGTGCCAGAAACTCAGTAGGTTCTTCCTGTGGAAGACCGGAATACTGGCAATTTTGCTGCACCATGATAATGAGCTGAGGATTCAACTCAAAACTACTGACTCCAATGGAGGGTATACAGATACTACTCCCATATGAAGCAGTAGTGGGGTTAGCATATGACCCCAGAGTCATTCTGGACTGTTCATTTTCACTTAGGTCCATGATGGAGTAAGGGAGATGATGTAGATAAAAATTTTATTTTATATATATATATATATATATATATATATATATATATTGAATTAGTAAAATAAAAAAATATTTAAAAATATTTTATGAAGATTTTCGAAAAAGTGAGCAGAGAGAAAGTTGTTAGGATGTTTTTGAAAAAGATATGATTTTAAAAATCTTAAAAGGATATAATTTGAAAAAATTTGACCAAGTCAACCTAATGGATTCAAAAATTATGAGAAATTAAAGGAAAAGATATTTTTTGATTTTTGGATTTTATTATGGAAGAGAAAAACACACAAAAGACACAAGATTTAAAATTTTTTAGAAAAACCAAAATAAAATTTTCGGAAACTAAAGAAAAATTAACAAAAGAATACCAAACTTAAAGTTTGGCACAAGATTTAATCAAAGAAAAATTATTTTTGAAAAAATTTTAAAAGGAAGATACCCAATTACCAAGACACAAGCACAATGCTCTAGCTAACTGAGCTATAAATTTAACGTGTTTTAAAAAGGTATTTTTAAAGGAAAATAAAAATATGTAATTGACACCAAAATTAAGATATGAAACTAAATTCAAACAAAAGACTCCAAGAAAAATTAAAACTAATAAAGAAAAATAATATTTTTGAAAGATTTTTAAAAAGGAATAATAAAAGATGCAATCCTAGTGACTCTAAACCAAAAAGACAAATTTTTCCTAATCTAAGTAATAAGATAAACTGTCAGTTGTTCAAAGTCGAACAATTTCAGTCAATGGCGACAAAAACTTGGTGAACAAAAATTACACTCACACTATGCAATTCTGCACAACTAACGAGCAAGTGCATTGGGTCATCCAAGTAATACCTTACGTGAGTAAGGGTCAATCCCACGAAGATTGCTGGCTTGAAGCAAGCTATGGTTATCTTATTATTCTTATTCAGGATATCAATAGGGTTCTTTAGTTTTAATTATAAAAAGTGAAAGAGCGTGAAATGAATAATTGTTACGCAGTAATGGAGAATGGGTTGGAGTTTGGAGATGCTTTGCCCTTTGATTTTCTACTTTGCTACTGTCTTCTTCTTCATGCACGCAGGTCTCCTTCCATGGCAAGCTGTATATTGGTGGATCACCGTTGTCAATGGCTACCAGCCATCCTCTCAGTGAAAAGGATCCATGTACATGGCTAATCATCTGTTGGTTCTCACTAATGTTGGAATAGGATCCATTGATTCTTTTGCGTTTGTCACCACGCCCAGCATTCATGAGTTTGAAGCTCGTCACAGTCATCCCTTCCCGGATCCTACTCGGAATACCACAGACAAGGTTTAGACTTTCTGGATCTTAGGAATGCTGCCAATTGATTCTATCTTACAGATTTAAATGCTCTGTTGTTAGGAGAGGCAGTCAAACTCGTGAGCCAAGAACCCAAGAGACATCCATTCCATCTAAGGTAGAACGGAAGTGGTTGTCAGGCACGCGTTCATAGGTTGAAAATGGTGATGAGTGTCACAGATCATCACATTCATCATGTTGAAGAGCGAATGAACATCTTAGAATAGAGACAAGTGAGATTGAATAGAAAACAGAAATGAGTGTCACAGATCATCACATTCATCATGTTGTAGAGCTCCTCACCCCCAATCATGGGGTTTAAAGACTCATGCCGTCAAAGGTACAATTTCAGATGTAAAAAATGTCATGAGGTACAAAATAAATCTCTAAAAGTAGTTTTTATACTCAACTAGTAACCTAGGTTTACAGAAAATGAGTAAACTAAGATAGATAGTGCAGAAATCCACTTACACATGCATAGGATATTCTTGGAGTCAAATGCTAGTTTGTAACCTATTTTTGGCGTTTAACTCTGGTTTGTAACTTGTTTCTGGCGTTTGATGCCAGAATAGGGCAGAATACTGGCGTTAAACGCCAGTTTGCATTGTCTAAACTTGGGCAAATTATGAACTATTATATATTGCTAGAAAGCCTTGGATGGCTACTTTCCAACGCAGTTGAGAACGCGCCATTTGGATTTCTGTAGCTCCAAAAATTCTACTTTGAGTGCAGGGAGGTCAGAATCCAACAGCATCAGCAGTCCTCTATTAGCCTCTGAATCAGATTTTTGCTCAGGTCCCTCAATTTTAGCCAGAAAATACCTGAAATCACAGAAAAACACACAAACTCATAGTAAAGTCCAGAAATGTGATTTTTGCATAAAAACTAATAAAAATATACTAAAAAGTAGCTAGATCCTACTAAAAACTATATTAAAACACCCATAAAAGGCGTCTAAAATATCCGCTCATTACCTTCCCTTACACAAGCTGGTATGGAGAGGTTCCTATAGGAGTCTTGAATGCTGTTCTGTATGCACATAGAGCATCATCCAAGCTCCTTGCCCAATTCTTTCTACGGGCAATTACAGTCCGTTCCAGGATTCTTTTTAGTTCTCTATTAGAGACTTTAGCTTGCCCATTAGTCTGTGGATGATAGGGAGTTGCAACCTTGTGGCTAATTCCATATCGGACCACGGCAGTATAAAGCTGTTTATTGCAGAAATGAGTGCCCCCATCACTGATCAGTGCTCTAGGGACACCAAATCTGCTAAAGATATGTTTCTGGAGGAACTTTAGTACTGTCTTAGTATCGTTAGTGGGTGTTGCAATTGCCTCCACCCATTTAGATACATAGTCCACTGCCACCAGAATGTAAGTGTTTGAGTATCGTGGTGGGAAAGAACCCATAAAGTCAATACCCCATACATCAAACAACTCAATATTTAAGATCCCTTGTTGAGGCATGGCGTAACCATGAGACAGATTACCAGCTCACTGGCAACTGTCACAGTTATATACAAACTGTCGGGAGTCTCTATAGATTGTAGGCTAGTAGAAGCCACATTGGAGGACCTTGGTGGCTGTTTGCTTACCTCCGAAATACCCTCCATATTATGATCTATGGCAATGCCATAGGATCTTCTGCGCCTCTTCTATAGGCACGCACCTACGGATTAGTCCGTCTGCACATCTCTTGAAGAGATATGGTTCAACCCACAAGTAGTACTTCGCATCAGAAAGCAATTTTTTCTTTTGTTGATTGCTGAACTACTTGGGAATGAACCTTGCAACTTTATAGTTTGCGATGTCTACAAACCATGGCACCTCCTGAATGGCAAATAGTTGCTCATCCGGAAAGGTTTCAGAGATCTCAGTGAGGGGTAGAGACATCCCTTCTACTGGTTCTATTCGGGACAGGTGATCTGCTACTTGATTCTCTGTCCCTTTTCTGTCTCTTATTTCTATATCAAACTCTTGCAGAAGCAACACCCATCTTATGAGCCTTGATTTTGAATCCTGCTTTGTAAGTAGATATTTAAGAGCAGTATGGTCAGTGTACACAATCACTTTTGATCCTACCAAATAGGATTTGAACTTGTCAATGGCAAAGACCACTGTAAGCAATTCCTTTTCTGTGGTTGTGTAATTTTTCTGCTTGTCGTTTAGAACACGGTTAGCATAGTAAATGATGTGCAGAAGCTTGTCATGGCTCTGTTCCAATACTGCACCAATAGCATGGTCACTGGCATCACATGTTAGTTCAAATGGTAATTTCCAGTCCGGTACAGAAATGACAGGCATTGTGACCAGCTTAGCCTTCAGAGTCTCAAAGGCCTGCAAACACTCTGTGTCAAAGACAAATGGTGTATCAGCAGTGAATAGAGAACTTTTGCGTGGTCTAGAATTCAGAATAAATTTCCGTTGCGAGTATAGCTTCTAAACCAACAAAAGTCCTTTCTTACAAACGTTTTGGTTGTCACAAGTAACAAACCCAATAAAATTTATAAACCGAAGTATTCAAACCTCGGGTCGTCTTCAAAAGGAATTGCAGGGTAGTGTATTTTACTATTGGTTATGGAAAAAAGTGTTTTTGGGTTTTGAAAAGGTTTTGAAAGAGAGAAATGGATTGTAGAAATTAATAAACTAATTATGAAGAAATCTCTTGGCAAGGTATGAAAACTGGAAGTTCTATCCTAGTTATCCTTATCAATGGTGATGAGAATTATACTTTTGCTCACACTAAGTCAACCTCTAACTATGAAGGTCAGTTAAGTGGACAAATTAATTTAACACCTAAAGTCCTAGTCAACTCCTCAAGGAAAGACTAGAGTTATAGAAATCTAAATTAATCAGCAAAGATAACAATTATCAATCACGATGAGTTTGATAACTCCAGAGTTACCAATTAATCAACCAAAGCCAAAAGGGAAAAATCTAAATTATTTATATAAAGAGGAGAAAGCAGTCATGAGTATGAAATACCTCAAATTATATTTAAATAAGAAAATCATAACATGAATGGTCATTAAGCCAAATTGGCAACATATATAATTAAAACTAAGAGAGGTCAAAATAAAGGAATATTGAACCTGATAGAAAGATGAGATAAAAATATTCGTAAGTCCTTTA
Source organism: Arachis hypogaea (assembly GCF_003086295.3). Taxonomy (NCBI): domain Eukaryota; kingdom Viridiplantae; phylum Streptophyta; class Magnoliopsida; order Fabales; family Fabaceae; genus Arachis; species Arachis hypogaea. The sequence goes on along the minus strand of NC_092041.1, from coordinate 61,152,324 downwards.
AGAGGAATCCTAATCTTAAATCTAAGAGAGAGGAGAGAACCTCTCTCTCTAAAAACTATATCTAAATCCTAAAACTATGTATGAATCCAGTATTCAGTCTCTCCAATCTCCATCTATGACCCTGAATGGATGGATTCCTCCATTTATGATCCTTCAATATGTATTCTCTTGGCTTGGATCTAGGCCAAAAAGGGCCCAGAAATCGCTGAGGATAACTTCTGCAAATTCTGCAGATTGCGCACGTCACGCGTCTGCATGGGTCACGCGGTCGTGTCATTTGGAGTTTTGCTCTTCCACCCGGTCGTGTCAGTCATGCGCCTGCGTCAGTTGTGTTTCGCAGGTCACGCGTTCGCCTCATCCATGCGCTCGTGTCGATTCTCTTTTGCGCAAACCACGTGTTCGTATCGTCCATGCGGACGCGTCACTGCCGGTTTCTTCCAAGGACTCCAATTTGTGCTTTCCTTCCATTTTTGTATGCTTCCTTTCCATCCTTTAAGTCATTCCTGCCCTATAAAACCTGAAAGTACTCAACACACAAATCACGACATCGGATGGTAATAAAGGATAATTAAATTTGGTAATTTTAAAGCATAGGAAACATGTTTTCTCATATATCATATCATACGGAAGGAATTGTAAAATCATGCATATTCATATGAATAAGTAGGTGAAGAGTTGATAAATCATTCAATTTAAGTACAATATTTATCATGAAATAGTAGTTTATCAACCTCCCCACGCTTAAACAATAGCATGTCCTCATGCTAAAGAGAAAAGAGTAAAGGTAAAATGGTGGAATCATATGCAACGCAATCTACTCTAAATGCATCTACATAAATGAGTCATGCAAATCTAGTTATTATTCACCTATCTATAAAGTATACATGTAGTTAAATTAATTCATATCTTCAAGGAATCATATATGTACAACTAGGGACAATTCATATTAAAGCACAATTACAATTGAGTTGAGTTAAGATAGTTCACAACTTGCAAGACAATCAATAATTAAACATATGAGAATGAGCTATTGAACCCTCACTAGATTTTATGTTTACTCTCTAGTCACTCAGTGTTTATTTGGGTTAATTACTCTCTTATTCTTTCCTTCCTTACTTTCTATAACTTTGTTCTTCATCTAACCAATCAACAATATGGAATATAGACATACAAAAATCATGAGGTCTATTCAAGGTTGTAATGGGGCCAAGGTAGAGGTAAGGATATATGTATAAGGCTAAGTGAGCTAATAAGTGAATCCTTGATTAGTCTAAGATCTCACCTAACATACATACTTTTATAAAAATCAAAGTTTCTTAACCTACTTGCCCAAATTTTTCCACTTTGTATTGCAAACTCATGCATTAAATTTAACTTTGTCCCATGTGCATTGATTTTTCTTATTTTGTGTTTGGAGAATTTTTGTATCCCCTTATTAAATTTATTTTTTGATGCACATGGTAACATTTAATTGTTTTGATTTCACATGAGCATGCTTTCCAAATTTTTAAATAATTTATTCAATTTAAATTCCTACTTTTTTATCATTCCATGTTCCCATAAAATTCCCCACACTTAAATTATACACAATTTCTATCTTAAGCTAATCAAGGATTCAACTTGGGATTTTTTTATTTTGTTTTTCTGCTTAAGGCAAGTAATGTGGTTATAAAACAGAAGGGAATTAAAAAGCTCAAGGGGGCTAACAAGTATGGCATAAAAGGTAGGCTTTATTTGGGATAAGTGAGTTAATAATTAAATATGGCCTCAATCCTATCTTGGTATGTATCTATATTCTATATTGGACATATAGATTAAAGCAAAGTAAATAACATCAAAATGAAAAAGAAGGGCAAAATATACAGGAATGAAATTTATGGTTTGAATATAACCATACAATTAAGCTCAAAACTCACAGGCTGTGTGTTCTCAAGCTCATAAATCATATATCAGTTATGTATGTCATGCAAGTAGAAATTAAGAGTTTCCATTCAACTCAATATAAATCTTTTAAGGTGCCCCTTAAAATTATAGTGTTTCTTCTTGAAGAAATATTGTTAACTAACTAACATGTAATGATATATATACAAGGTGCGTGGATTGTTTTACTATACTATGGTTTCTAGCTTACTCTTTTTATTTTTCAATCAAATCAACTATCATATGCTAAAAAGGGTAAAATATACTAATTAATCCACTTAATATATAACTAGTTAACTAAGGTGCAAATTAGGCTAAAATATCCAAGATATATACAGCCGAAAGTGCAGAATGCAAAAGTATAATAAAAACAAAAGAGAGAAATGTGCAAAAATACAGAAAATGGACAAAATAAGATAAGAGTCTGTAGTGGTTCACTGGTGCACGAAATTGTGATCATCAACAATGGCGCCAAAAACTTGGTAGCGCTCTCAAACGTGAATCACACTTAGTCACAACTCCGCACAACTAACCAGCAAGTGCACTGGGTCGTCCAAGTAATACCTTACGTGAGAAAGGGTCGATCCCACGGAGATTGTTGGTGTGAAGCAAGCTATAGTCATCTTGTAAATCTCAGTTAGGCGGATAGTAAATGTTATGGAGTTTTCGAATAACAATAATAAATAAGCGGAAAATAAAGATAGAGTTACTCATGTAATTCAATGGTGGAAATTTCAGATAAGTGCGTGGAGGTGCTTGTCCCTGTTGGATCTTTGCTTTCCTACTGTCTTCCTTCAATCCTTCTAATTCCTTTCCATGGCAAGCTGTATGTAGGGCATCACTGTTGTTAATGGCTACATCCCATCCTCTCAATGAAAATGGTCCAAATGCTCTGTCATAGCACGGCTAATCATCTGTCAATTCTCAATCATATCGGAATAGAATCCCTTGATTCTTTTGCGTTTGTCATCGCGTCGAACAATCGCGAGTTTGAAGCTCGTCACAGTCATTCAATCCTAGAATCCTACTCATAATACCACATACAAGGTTATACTTTCCGGATTCCCATGAATGCCGCCATCAATCTAGCTTATACCAAGAAGATTCTCATTAAGAAATCCAAGAGATATGCGCCGTCTAAGGTAGAACGGAAGTGGTTGTCTGTCACACATTCATAGGTGAGAATGATAATGAGTGTCATGGATCATCACATTCATCATGTTGAAGTGCAACGAATATCTTAGAATAAGAACAAGCAGAATTGAATAGAAAATAGTAGTAATTGCATTGAAACATGAGGTACAGTAGAGCTCCACACCCTTAATATATGGTGTGTAGAAACTCCACCGTTGAAAATACATAAGTGATGAAGGTTCAGGCATGGCCGAATGGCCAGCCCCCAAAGGTGATCACCGGATCAAAAATACAATCCAGGATGTCTAATACAATAGTAAAATGTCCTATTTATACTAGACTAGTGATGAGCGGATAATTTGTACGCTTTTTGGCATTGTTTTTAGTATGTTTTTAGTATGTTTTAGTTAGTTTTTATTATATTTATATTAGTTTTTAGTTAAAATTCACTTTTCTAGACTTTACTATGAGTTTGTGTGTTTTTCTGTGATTTTAGGTATTTTTTGGCTGAAATTGAGGGACCTGAGCAAAAATCTGATTCAGAGGCTGAAAAGGACTGCAGATGCTGTTGGATTCTGACCTCCCTGCACTCAAAGTGAATTTTCTGGAGCTACAGAAGCCTAATTGGTGCGATCTCAACTGCGTTGGAAAGTAGACATCCTGGGCTTTCCCGCAATATATAATAGTCCATACTTTGCTCGAGATTTGATTGTCCAAACAGGCGTTCCAAGTCAGCTCAAGAATTCTGGCGTAAAACGCCGGAACTGGCACAAGAATGGGAGTTAAACGCCCAAACTGGCACAAAAGCTGGCGTTTAACTCCAAGAAGAGTCTCTACACGAAAATTCTTGAATGCTCAGCCCAAGCACACACCAAGTGTGCCCGGAAGTGGATTTTTATGTCATTTACTCATTTCTGTAAACCCTAGCTACTTGTTCTCTATAAGTAGGACCTTTTGCTATTGTATTATAGGTCTTTTGATCACTTGAATCTTTTGATCTTGTTTTTATGATTGAACCCTCTTTGGGAGGCTGGCCATTCGGCCATGCCTAGACCTTGTTCTTATGTATTTTCAACGGTGGAGTTTCTACACACCATAGATTAAGGTGTGGAGCTCTGCTGTACCTCGAGTAATAATGCAATTACTATTGTTCTTCTATTCAATTCAGCTTATTCTTGTTCTAAGATATTCATTCGCACCCAAGAACATGATGAATGTGATGATTATGTGACGCTCATCATCATTCTCACTTATGAACGCGTGCCTGACAACCACTTCCGTTCTACAAGCAAACAAGGCTTGAATGTTTATCTCTTGGATTTCTTAATCGAAATCTTCGTGGTATAAGCTAGAATTGATGGCGGCATTCAAGAGAATCCTGAAGGTCTAAACCTTGTCTGTGGTATTCTGAGTAGGATTCAAGGATTGAATGACTGTGACGAGCTTCAAACTTGCGATTGTGGGGCGTTAGTGACAGACGCAAAAGAATCACTGGATTCTATTCCGACATGATCGAGAACCGATAGCTGAATAGGCGTGCTGTGACAGAGCGCGTTGAACATTTTCACTTAGAGGATGGGAGGTAGCCATTGACAACGGTGAAACCCTACACACAGCTTGCCATGGAAAGGAGTAAGAAGGATTGGATGAAGACAGTAGGAAAGCAGAGAGACGAAAGGGACAAAGCATCTCCACATGCTTATCTGAAATTCTCACCAATGAATTGCATAAGTATCTCTATCTTTATTTTATGCTTTATTCATAAATCATTTATAACCATTTGAATCTACCTGACTGAGATTTACAAGATGACCATAGCTTGCTTCATACCAACAATCTCCGTGGGATCGACCCTTACTCGCGTAAGGTTTATTACTTGGACGACCCAGTGCACTTGCTGGTTAGTTGTGCGAAGTTGTGATAAAGAGTTGAGATTGCAATTGAGCGTACCATGTTGATGGCGCCATTGATGATCACAATTTTGTGCACCAACTAGCTACTAGGGTTTACAGAAGTAAGTAATTGATGCAGAAATCCACTTCCGAGGCCCACTTGGTGTGTGTTTGGGCTGAACTTGATCTTTACACGAGCTGAGGCTTCTTTTTGGAGTTGAACGCCAAGTTGTAATGTGTTTCTGGCGTTCAACTATGGTTCGTGACGTGTTTCTAGCGTTTGACTCCAGAATGTAGCATGGAACTAGCATTGAGCGCCAGTTTACGTCGTCTAATCACGAATAAAGTATGGACTATTAAACAGCATCAGCAGTCCTTTGTCAGCCTTTTATCAGAGTTTTGCTCAGGTCCCTCAATTTCAGTTAGAAATTACCTGAAATCACAGAAAAACACACAAACTCATAGTAAAGTCCAGAAATGTGAATTTAGCATAAAAACTAATGAAAACATCCCTAAAAGTAGCTAGATCCTACTAAAAATACCTAAAAACAATGCCAAAAAGCGTATAAATTATCCGCTCATCACAACACCAAACTTAAATTGTTGCTTGTCCCCAAGCAACTGAAAGTCAATTAGGATAAAAAGAAGAGAATATACTATAAATTCTAGAATATCAATGAATATTAGTCCTAATTAGATGAGCGGGACTTGTAGCTTTTTGCTTCTGAACAGTTTTGGCATCTCACTTTTTCCTTTGAAGTTTAGAATGATTGGCATCTATAGGAACTTAGAATTTCAGATACTGTTATTGATTCTCCTAGTTAAGTATGTTGATTCTTGAACACAGCTACTTTTATGAGTCTTGGCCGTGGCCCTAAGCATTTTGTTTTCCAGTATTACCACCGGATACATAAATGCCACAGACACAAAACTGGGTGAACCTTTTCAGATTGTGACTCAGCTTTGCTAAAGTCCCCAGGTAGAGGTGTCCAGAGCTCTTAAGCATACTCTTTTTGCTTTGGATCACGACTTTAACCACTCAGTCTCAAGCTTTTCACTTGGACCTACATGCCACAAGCACATGGTTAGGGACAGCTTGATTTAGCCACTTAGGCCTGGATTTTATTTCCTTGGGCCCTCCTATCCATTGATGCTCAAAGCCTTGGAACCTTTTTACCCTTGCCTTTTGGTTTTAAGGGCTATTGGCTTTTTCTGCTTGCTTTTTCTTTTTCTTTCTATTTTTTTCACCAAAATTTTTTTTCGCAGGCTTTTGCTTTTTCACTGCTTTTTCTTGCTTTAAGAATCAATTTCATAATTTTTCAGATTGTCAATAACATTCTTTTTGTTCATCATTCTTTCAAGATCTAACAATTTTAACATTCATAATCAACAAGATCAAAATTATGCACTGTTCAAGCATTCATTCATAAAACAAAAATTATTGTCACCACATCAATATAATTAAACTAAATTCAACGATAATTTCGAAATTCATGTACTTCTTGTTCTTTTGAATTAGAAACATTTTTCATTTAAGAGAGGTGAAGGATTCATGGAATTATTTATAGCCTTAAGACATAGTTACAGAGACACAAATATAGATGACATAATAAGCATAAAAACCGAACAAAAAAAAAAGAAAAATAAGAACAAGGAATGAATCCACCTTAGTGATGGTGGCGCTTTCTTCTTGAAGAACTAATGATGTCCTTGAGTTCTTCTATGTCTCTTCCTTGCATTTGTTGCTCCTCCGTCATTGCTCTTTGATCTTCTCTAATTTCATGGAGAATGATGGAGTGCTCTTGATGTTCCACCCTTAATTGATCCATATTGTAACTCAAATCTTCAAGAGAAGTGTTGAGTTGTTCCCAATAGTTGTTGGGAGGAAAGTGCATCCCTTGAGGCATCTCCGGGATTTCTTGGTGATGAGCTTCCTCATGCATCTCTTGGGTTCCATGAGTGGGCTCTCTTGTTTGCTCCATCTTTTTCTTAGTGATGGGCTTGTCGTCCTCAATGGGGTTGTCTCCTTCTATGATAACTCCAGCTGAGTAACATAGATGGCAAATAAGATGAGGAAAAGCTAGCCTTGCCAAAGTAGAGGGCTTATCGGCTATTTTGTAGAATTCAAGGGAGATGACTTCATGAACTTCTACTTCCTCTCCATTCGTAATGCTATGAATCATGATGGCCCGATCCACAGTAACTTCAGATCGGTTGCTAGTGGGGATGATGGAGCGTTGGATGAATTCCAACCATCCTCTAGCCATAGGCTTGAGGTCACGTCTTCTTAATTGAACTGGCTTGCCTTTGGAGTCTCTTTTCCATTGAGCTCCTTCAACACATATGTCCCTAAGGACTTGGTCTAACCTTTGATCAAAGTTGACCCTTCTTGTGTAGGGGTGTGCATCTCCTTGCATCATGGGCAAGTTGAATGCCAACCTCACATTTTCCAGACTAAAATCTAAGTATTTCCCCCAAACCATTGTAAGATAGTTCTTTGGATTCGGGTTCATACTTTGATCATGGTTCCTAGTGATCCATGCATTGGTATAGAACTCTTGAACCATTAAGATTCCGACTTGTTGGATGGGGTTAGTTAGAACTTCCCAACCTCTTCTTTGGATCTCATGTCAGATCTCCAGATACTCATTTTTCTTGAGCTTGAAAGGGACCTCAGGGATCACCTTCTTCTTAGCCACAACATCATAGAAGTGGTCTTGATGGGCTTTGGAGATGAACCTTTCCATCTCCCATGACTCGGAGGTGGAAGCTTTTGTCTTCCCTTTCCCTTTTCTAGAGGTTTCTCCAGCATTAGGTGCCATCAATGGTAATAGAAAAACAAAAAGCTTATACTTTTACCACACCAAACTTAGAATATTGCTCGCCCTCGAGCAAGAGAAGAAAGAAAAGAAGAAGAATAAGAGAAAATATGGAGGAGAGTAAGGGAGATGTATTCGGCCAAGGTGTAGAAGAGGGGGTTGTGTTGTGTGAAAATTAAGGAGAATGGAGGGGTTTATATAGTGAGGGGAGAGGGAGTAGGTTCGGCCATTTATGGTGGGTTTGGGTGGGAAAGAAATTTGAATTTTGAAGGTAGGTGGGGTTTATGGGGAAGAGTGGATGGATGTGAGTAGTGAAGGGGGTAATTGGGAAGAGAGATTGAGGTGATTGGTGAAGGGTTTTGGGGAAGAGTGTTTATTGGAAAGAGAGGATGAATGTTGAGAAAATGGGAGAATATGGTAGGTGGGGATCCTGTGGGGTCCATAGATCCTGAGATGATCCTGTGGGGCCCACAGATCCTGAGGTGTCAAGGATTTACATCCCTACACCATTTAGGCATGTAAAATGCCTTTGCATGCAATTCTGGCATTTAAACGCCGAAGTAATGCATGTTCTGGGCGTTCAACGCCCATGTGCAGCATGTTTCTGGCGTTGAACGCCAGTTCCATGCTTGTTTCTAGCGTTCAGCGCCAGCTCTCCTCAGGGTTCATTCCTGGCGTTTGAACGCCAGGGTGTTGCTTGTTTCTGGCGTTCAACGCTAGATTCATGCTCTGTTCTGGTGTTGAACGCCAGATAGATGCTCCTTACTGGCATTTAAACGCTAGTAAGTCCTTCCTCCAGGGTGTGATTTTTCTTCTCCTATTTTTTGATTCTGTTTTTAATTTTAATATTTTTTTCGTGACTCCACATGATCATGTACCTAATAAAACATAAAAGAACAATAAAAGAAAAAATAAAATTAGATAAATAAAAATTGGGTTGCCTCCCAATAAGTGCTTCTTTAATGTCAATAGCTTGACAGTGGGCTCTCATGGAGCCTTACAGGTGATCAGGTCAATGTTGTATAGTCCCAACACCAAACTTAAAGTTTGGTTGTGGGGATTCAATACCAAATTTAGAGTTTGGTTGTGGCCTCCCAACACCAAACTTAGAGTTTGACTATGGGGGCTCTGTTTGATTTTGTACTGAGAGAAGCTTCTCATGCTTCCTCTCCATTGTTAAAGAAGATGATCTTTGAGCTTTAAACACAAGGTAGTCCCCATTCAATTGAAGGACTAATTCTTTTCTGTTAGCATCTATCACAGCTCCTGCTGTGGCTAGGAAAGGTCTTCCAAGGATGATGCATTTATCCTCCTCCTTCCTAGTGTCTAAGATTATGAAATCAGCATGGATGTAAAGGCTTTCAACCTTTACCATCACGTCCTCTACCAATCTATAAGCTTGTCTTACTGACTTGTCTGCCATTTGTAATGAGAATAAGGCAGGCTGTACCTCAATGATCCCCAGCTTCTCCATTACAGAGAGTGGCATAAGATTTATGCTTGACCCTAGGTCACACAGAGCCTTTTCAAAGGTCATGGTGCCTATGGTACAGGGTATTAATAATTTGCGAGGATCTTGTCTCTTTTGAGGTATGGTTTGCTGAACCCGTGTATCTAGTTCACTAATGAGCAAGGGAGGTTCACCTTCCCAAGTCTCATTACCAAACAATTTGGTATTTAGCTTCATGATGGCTCCTAGATATTGAGCAACTTGCTCTCTAGTTACATCTTCATCCTCTTCAAAGGAAGAATAATCTTCAGAGTTCATGAATGGCAGAAGGAGATTTAATGGAATCTCTATGGCCTCTATATGACCTTCAGATCCCTTTAGGTCCTTAATATGGAGCTCCTTCTTGCTTGAGAGATGTCCCATGAGGTCTTCCTCATTGGGATTCACGTCCTCCCCTTCCTCTCTAGGTTCGGTCATGTTAATTATGTCAATGGCCTTGCACTCTCTTTTTGGATTCTCTTCAGTATTGCTTGGGAGAGTACTAGGAGGAGTTTCAGTGACTTTCTTACTCAGCTAGCCCACTTGTGCCTCCAAATTTCTAATAGAGGATCTTGTTTCACTCATGAAACTTAAAGTGGCCTTAGACAGATCAGAGACTAAGTTTGCTAAATTAGAAGTGCTCTGCTCAGAATTCTCTGTCTATTACTGAGAAGATGATGGATAAGGCTTGCTGTTACTGAGCCTATTTCTTCCACCATTATTAAAGCCTTGTTGAGGCTTTTGTTGATCCTTCCATGAGAAATTTGGATGATTTCTCCATGATGAATTATAGGTGTTTCCATAAGATTCACCCATGTAATTTACCTCTGCTATTGCAGGGTTCTCATGATCATAAGCTTCTTCTTTAGAAGATGCCTCTTTAGTACTGTTGGATGCATTTTGCCATCCATTCAGACTTTGAGAAATCATGTTGACTTGCTGAGTCAACATTTTGTACTAAGCCAATATGGAATTCAGAGCATCAATTTCAAGGACTCCCTTCTTTTGAGGCGTCCCATTATTCACGGAATTTCTCTCAGAAGTGTACATGAACTGGTTATTTGCAACCATGTCAATAAGTTCTTGAGCTTCTGCAGGTGTTTTCTTTAGGTGAATGGATCCACCTACAGAATGGTCCAATGACATCTTGGAAAACTTAGATAGACCATAATAGAATATATCCAGAATGGTCCACTATGAAAGCATGTTAGAAGGACACCTTTTGGTCATCTGCTTGTATCTTTCCCAAGCTTCATAGAGGGATTCACTATCTTTTTGTTTGAAAGTCTGAACATCCACTATAAGCTTGTTTAGCTTTTGAGGAGGAAAGAACTTAGCCAAGAAGGCCACGACCAGCTTATCCCAAGAGTCCAGGCTATCTTTAGGTTGTGAATCCAACCATATTTTAGCTCTGTCTCTTACAGCAAAGGGGAAAAGCATGATCCTGTAGACTTTAAGATCTACTCCATTAGTCTTAACAGTCTCACAGATCTGCAAGAACTCAGTTAAAAACTGGTAGGGATCTTTTGATGGAAGTCCATGGAACTTGCAGTTCTGTTGCAGTAGAGCAACTAGTTGAGGTTTCAGCTCAAAATTGTTTGCTCCAATGGCAGGGATTGAGATGCTTCTTCCATCAAATTTGGAAGTAGGTGTAGTATAGTAACCAAGCTTCCTCCTTGCATTATTATTTTAGCTTCTCTTAGTTTCCTCTTCAGAGTCCTTTGATGTTCAGGATCTGCTTTAACAAGAATATTCTTGTCCTTGCTCCTGCTCATATGAAAAAGAAAGGAACAAAAAATAATAATAGGGATCCTCTTTACCACAGTAGAGAGATTCCTTTATGTTAGTAGAAGAAGAAAGGAATAGAAGAACAAAAAGGTAAGAATCCAAACACAAGGGTGAAAATAGGTTCAGATTCTTGAGATGAAGAGATGTGTTAGTAAATAAATAAATAAATAGAAGAAGATGAGAGGGAGAGAATTCGAAAATTAATTTTGAAAAAAAGGGTTAGTGATTTTCGAAAATTAAAAGAAGAATTAAAATTAAAATTAAAATTTAAAACAATTAGTTAATTAAAAGAATTTTGAAAAAGAGGGAGGTAATTTTCGGAAATTAGAGAGCTAAAATTAGTTACGTGGTTTTGAAAAAGATAAAAAATAAACAAAAGTTAATTGATTAGTTGAGAAAGATTTGAAAATCAATTTTGAAAAGATAAGAAGTTGGAAGATATTTTAGAATTTAAAGATGAACCTTTCTTAACAAGAAAGTAACAAACTTCAAATTTTTGAATCAATCACATTAATTGTTAGTAAAGTTTTCAAAATTTTGAAATAAAGATAAGAAAAAGATTTTGATAAAATATTTTTAAAGATTTTCGAAAATTAATAAGAAAATGAAAAAGATTTGATTTTCGAAAAAGATTTTGAAAAGATGAGATTTTTAAATTTGAAAATTTGACTTGACCTGTAAGAAATAGCTAAGTTTTTTAAATTTTTGACTAAGCCAACTCAAATTTTAAAAATTTTAGAAAAAATAAGAAAAAGATATTTTTTATTTTTGAATTTTTAATGATGAGAGAGAAAAACATAAAAATGACCCAAAACATGAAATTTTTTGGATCAAAACCTATGATGCATGCAAGAACACTATGAATGTCAAGATGAACACCAAGAACACTTTGAAGATCATGATGAACATCAAGAACATATTTTTGAAAAAATTTTTGATGCAAAGAAAACATGCAAGACACCAAACTTAGAAATTTTCAATGCCTAGACACTATGAATGCAAAAATGCATATGAAAAACAACAAGATACACAAAACAAGAAATTTTAAAGATCAAACAAGAAGACTTGTCAAGAACAACTTGAAGATCCTGAAGAACACATGCATGAATTTTCGAAAAATGCAAAAAAATTTTAAAACATGCAATTGACACCAAACTTAAAAATTGACTCAAGACTCAAACAAGAAACACAAAATATTTTTTATTTTTTATGATTTTAATAATTTTTTTGGATTTTTGTAATAAATTTTTCGAAAACATATTTTTGAAAAAGGAAGTAATGAATCCAAAGTCCTCAATCAGAAGTCCACAAATCATATAATGTTAGTCAAAAGCTCCGGTCCAGGAATTAGGCATGGTTTTACAGCCAACCAGGCTTCAACATGTTACATGAAACTCTAGAATTCATTCTTAAAAACTCTGAAAATTTTTAAAAAACAGGTGATAAATTTTTGAAAGATTTTTGAAAATTTTATTTTTTGAAAATAAATGAAAAGAAAATTACCTAATCTGAGCAAGATGAACCGTCAGTTGTCCAAACTCGAACAATCCGCGGCAACGGCGCCAAAAACATGGTGCACGAAATTGTGATCTCTAATAATGGCATTCAACTTGGTATGCGCATCTACTAACTTAGCACTTTCTTCACAACTTCGCACAACTAACTAGCAAGTGCACTGGGTCGTCCAAGTAATAAACCTTACGTGAGTAAGGGTCGATCACACGGAGATTGTTGGTATGAAGCAAGCTATGGTCATCTTGTAAATCTCAGTTAGGTGGATAATAAATGGTTATGGAGTTTTTGAATAATAATAATAATAAATAAACAGAAAATAAAGATAGAAATACTTATGTAAATCATTGGTGAGAATCTCAGATAAGTGTATGGAGATGCTTTGTCCCTGTTGGATCTCTACTTTCTTACTGCCTTCCTTCAATCCTTCTTACTCCTTTCCATGGCAAGCTGTATGTAGGGCATCACCATTGTCAATGGCTACATCCCATCCTCTCAGGGAAAATGGTCCAAATGCTCTGTCACAGCATGGCTAATCATCTCTCGGTTTTCGATCATGTCGGAATAGAATCCATTGATTCTTCTGCGCTTGTCATCACGCCCAACAATCACGAGTTTGAAGCTCGTCACAGTCATTCAATCCCTAAATCCTACTCGGAATACCATAGACAAGGTTTAGACTTTCCGGATTCTCATGAATGCCACCATCATTTCTAGCTTATACCACGAAGATTCTGATTAAGGAATCTAAGAGATATGCGTTTGGTCTAAGGTAGAACGGAAGTGGTTGTCAGTCACGTGTTCATAGGTGAGAATGATGATGAGTGTCACGGATCATCACATTCATCATGGTAAAGTGCAACGAATACCTTAGAATAAGAATAAGCTGAATTGAATAGAAAATAGTAGTAATTGCATTAAAACTCGAGGTACAGCAGAGCTCCACACCCTTAATCTATGGTGTTTAGAAACTCCACCGTTGAAAATACATAACTGATCAAGGTCCAGGCATGGCCGAATGGCCAGCCTCCACAAAAGACATATGAATTTGAAAATAGGGAAAGGGACCAGATATGTGGTCAAAAGACTAAATGGTCAAAGACCTCTAATACAATAATAAAATGTCCTATTTATACTAGACTAGCTACTAGGGTTTACAGAAGTAAGTAATTGATGCAGAAATCCACTTCCGAGGCCCACTTGGTGTGTGCTTGGGCTGAGCTTGAGCTTTACACGTGCAGAGGCTTCTCTTGGAGTTGAACACCAAGTTGTAACGTGTTTTTGGCGTTCAACTCTGGTTCGTGACGTGTTTTTGGCGTTTGACTCCAGAATGCAACATGGAACTGGTGTTGAGCGCTAGTTTGCGTCGTCTAATCTCGAATGAAGTATGGACTATTATATATTGCTGGAAAGCTCTGGTGGTCTACTTTCCAACGCCATTAAGAGCGTGCCATTTAAGGTTTTGTAACTCCAGAAAATCCATTTCGAGTGCAAGGAGGTCAGAATCCAACAGCATCAACAGTCCTTTGTCAGCCTTTTATCAGAGTTTTGCTCAAGTCCTTCAATTTCAGCCAGAAAATACATGAAATCACAGAAAAACACACAAACTCATAGTAAAGTCCAGAAATGTGAATTTAGCATAAAAACTAATGAAAACATCCCTAAAAGTAGCTAGATCCTACTAAAAACTACCTAAAAATAATGCCAAAAAGCATATAAATTATCCCCTCATCAATTTCTCATCCATGCACCTTTAAGCGTGTAAAACACCCTTTGTATACAATCCTGGCATTTAACGCCAGACTACATCTTGTTTCTGGCGTTAAACGCCCAAATGTAGCCTGTTTCTGGCGTTTAACGCCAACCTAATGCTTGTTTCTGGCGTTTAACGCTAGACAGATGCTTGTTTCTGGCGTTTAAATGCCAGACAGCTCTTCCTCTAGGGTGTGCTTTTTCTTCTGCTATTTTTGATTCTGTTTTTAATTTTTGCAATTGTTTTCTGACTTCACATGATCATAAACCTAATAAAACATAAAAAAACAATAGAAATATAGATAAAAAAATTGGTTTCCCTCCCAATAAGTGCTTCTTTAATGTCAATAGCTTGACAATGAGCTCTCATGGAGCTTCACAGATGTTCAGAGCATTGTTGGGACCTCCCAACACCAAACTTAGAGTTTGAATGTAGGGGTTCAACACCAAACTTATAGTTTGGTTGTGGCCTCCTAACACCAAACTTAGAGTTTGATTGTGGGGTCTTTGTTTGACTCTGTATTGAGAAAAGCTTTTCATGCTTCCTCTCCATGGTTGTAGAGGAAGATCCTTGAGCTTTAAACACAAGGTAGTACCCATTCAATTGAAGGACTAGCTCTCCTCTGTCAACATCAATCACAGCTCCAGCTGTGGTTAGGAAGGGTCTTCCAAGGATGATGCATTCATCCTCATCCTTCCCAGTGTCTAGGATTATGAAATTAGTAGGGATGTAATGGCCTTTAACCTTCACTAACATGTCCTCTACCAATCCATAAGCTTGTTTTATTGACTTGTCTGCCATCTCTAATGAGATTCTTGCAGCTTGTACCTCAAAGGTCCCCAGTTTTTCCATTACAGAGAGTGGCATAAGATTTATACCTGACCCCAGGACACACAGAGCCTTCTCAAAGGTCATGGTTCCTATGGTACAGGGTATTAAGAATTTACCAGGATATTGTTTCTTTTGAGGTAAAGTTTGCTGAACCCATGTATTTAGTTCACTAATGAGCAAAGGAGGTTCATCTTCCCAAGTCTCATTACCAAACAATTTGGCATTCAGCTTCATGATGACTCCTAGATATTGAGCAACCTGCTCTTCAGTTACATCTTCATCCTCTTCAGAGGAAGAATAGTTCTCAGAGCTCATCAATGGCAGAAGAAAGTTTAATGGAATCTCTATGGTCTCTATATGAGCCTCAGATTTCTTTAGGTCCTCAATAGGGAACTCCTTTCTATCTGGAGGACATCCTATGAGGTCTTCCTCATTGGGATTCACGTCCTCCCCTTCCTCTTTGGATCCGGCCATTTTGATTATATCAATGGCCTTACACTCTCTTTTTGGATTCTCTTCTGTATTGTTTGGGAGAGTACTAGGAGGAGTTTCAATGATTTTCTTACTCAGGTGACCCACTTGTGCCTCCAAATTTCTAATGGAGGACCTTGTTTCATTCATGAAACTTAAAGGGGCCTTAGATAGATCAGAGACTATATTTGCTAAGCTAGAGGGGCTCTACTCAGAATTCTCTGTCTGTTGCTGAGAAGATGATGGAAAAGGCTTGCTATTGCTAAACCTGTTTCTTCCACCATTATTAAAGCCTTGTTGAGGCTTTTGTTGATCCTTCCATGAGAAATTTGGATTATTTTTCCATGAGGAATTATAGGTGTTTCCATAGGGTTCACCCATGTAATTCACCTCTGCCATTGCAGGGTTCTCAGGATCATAAGCTTCTTCTTCAGAAGATGCCTCTTTAGTACTGTTGGATGCATTTTACAATCCATTCAGACTCTGAGAAATCATGTTGACTTACTGAGTCAATATTTTGTTCTGAGCCAATATGGCATTCAGAGCATCAATTTCAAGAACTCCCTTCCTTTGAGGCATCCATTACTCATAGGATTCCTCTCAGAGGTGTACATGAATTGGTTATTTGCAACCATGTCAATGAGTTCTTGAGCTTCTGCAGGCGTTTTCTTTAGGTGAATGGATTCACCTGCAGAATGGTCCAGTGACATCTTGGAGAACTTAGATAGACCATCATAGAATATATCCAAAATGGTCCACTCTGAAAGCATGTCAGAAGGACACTTTTTGGTAAACTACTTGTATCTTTCCCAAGCTTCATAGAGGGATTCACGATCTTTTTGCCTAAAGGTCTGAACATCCACTCTAAGCTTGCTCAGCTTTTGAGGAAGAAAGAACTTGGCCAAGAAGGCCGTGACCAGCTTATCCCAAGAGTCCAGGCTATCTTTAGGTTGTGAGTCCAACCATGCTCTAGCTCTGTCTCTTACAACAAAAGGGAAAAGCATGAGCCTGTAGACTTCAGGATCAACTCCATTAGTCTTAACAGTATAACAGATATACAAGAACTCAGTTAAAAACTGATAGGGATCTTCTGATGGAAGTCCATAAAACTTGTAGTTCTGTTGCATTAGAGCAACTAGTTGAGGCTTCAGCTCAAAATTGTTTGCTCCAATGGCAGGGATTGAGATGCTTCTTCCATAAAAATTGGAAGTAGGTGTAGTATAAGCACCAAGCATTCTCCTTGCATTATTTTGTTGTCATTATTTTCAGCTGCCATCTCCTCTTCTTTTTTGAAAATTTCTGTAAGGTTGTCTCTGGATTGTTGTATTTTAGCTTCTCTTAGTTTCTTCTTCAGAGTCCTTTCAGGTTCAGGATCTGCTTCAACAAGAATATTGTTGTCCTTTCTCCTGCTCATATGAAAAAGAAGGGAACAGAAAATAATAATAGGGATCCTCTTTACCACAGTAGAGAGATTCCTTTATGTAAGTAGAAGAAAAGAAGAATAAGAATGAAGAAGAGAAAAATTTGAACACAGAAGAAGAGAAGAAAGGGTTCGAATTTTAAGATGAAGAGAAGTGTTAGTAAATAAATAAAATAAATAGAAAGAGATAAGAGGGAGAGAATTTCGAAAATTAGGGGAAGAAATAAAATTAAAATTAAAAATTTAAAACAATTAGTTAATTAAAAGAATTTTGAAAATGAGGGAGGCAATTTTCGAAAATTAGAGAGAGGAAAGTAGTTAGGTGGTTTTGAAAAAGATAAGAAATAGTAAAACAAACAAAAAGTCAATTAGTTAGTTGAAAAAGAATTGAAATTCAATTTTGAAAAGATAGGGAGTTAGAAAAGATTTTTGAAATTAATTTTGAAAAAGATATGATTGAAAAGATATGATTGAGATTTGTTTTAAAAAAGATTTGAAAAGGAAACTAAAAAGATTTGATTTTTTAAAATTAAAATTGATTACTTGACTAACAAGAAACTAAAAGATATGATTCTAGAATTTAAAGATTGAACCTTTCTTAACAAGAAAGTAACAAACTTCAAATTTTTGAATCAATCACATTAATTGTTAGTAAAGTTTTTGAAAATCATGAAATAAAGATAAGAAAAAGATTTTGAAAATCAATCTTAAAAAATTTTCGAAAATAACAAAAGGAAAAAGAAAATATTTGATTTTGAAAAAGATTTCGAAAAGATAAGATTTTTAAAATTGAAATCTTGACTTAACTAACAAGAAACAATTTATTTTAAAAATTTCTGACTAAGTCAACCCAAAGATTTCGAAATTTATGAGTAAAATAAGGGAAAGATATTTTTTTGATTTTAGAATTTTTAATGAGGAGATAGAAAAATACAAATATGACCCAAAACATGAAAATTTTAGATCAAAACCAATGATGCATGCAAGAACACTTTGAATGTCATGATGAACACCAAGAACACTTTGATGATCAAGATGAACATCAAGACTTATTTTTGAAAAATTTGTAAGAAAAGAAAAACATGCAAGACACCAAACTTAGAAATTTTCAATTTAGACACTATGAATGCAAAAATGCATAAGAAAAACAACAAAAGACACAAAACAAGAAAATATGAAGATCAAACAAGAAGACTTACCAAGAACAACTTGAAGATCATGAAGAATGCAATGCATGCATTTTTCAAAAAAAATGCATAAATTTTAAAAACATGCAATTGATACCAAACTCAAAAATTGACTCCAGACTCAAACAAGAAACACAAAAATATTTTTTTTATTTTTTTATTTTATTAATTTTTTTTTTGAATTTTTCGAAAATTTCTTTTTGGAAAAAACAAAAACAAACAAAAACTTTTGAAAGATTTTTGAAAACTTTTTGAAAAGAAAATTACCTAATCTGAGCAACAAGATGAACCATCAGTTGTCCAAACTCAAATAATCCCCGGCAACGGCGCCAAAAACTTGGTGCACGAAATTATGATCATCAACAATGGCGCCAAAGACTTGGAGCACTCAAACGTGAATCACACTTTGTCACAACTTCGCACAACTAACTAGCAAGTGCACTGGGTCATCCAAGTAATAAACCTTACGTGAGTAAGGCACGGAGATTGTTGGTATGAAGCAAGCTATGGTCATCTTATAAATCTCAGTTAGGCAGATTCAAATGGTTATAATGGTTTTCGAATATAATGATAAATAAAGCATAAAATAGAGATAGAGATACTTATGTAAATCATTGGTGGGAATTTCAGATAAGTGTATGGAGATGCTTTGTCCCTTCTGAATTGTTGCTTTCCTACTACCTTTTTCTAATCATTCTTACTCCTTTCTATGGCAAGCTGTATGTAGGGCATCACCATTGCCAATGTCTACTTCCCATCCTCTCAGTGAGAATGGTCCAAATGCTCTGTCACAGCACGGCTAATCATCTGTCGGTTCTCGATCATGTTAGAATAGAATCCAGTGATTCTTTTGCGTCTGTCACTACGCCCAACACTCGCAAGTTTGAAGCTCGTCACAGTCATCCCATCTCAGATCCTACTCGGAATACCACAGATAAGGTTTAGACTTTTTGGATCTTAGGAATGGCCACGAATAATTCTAGCTTATACCATGAAGACTCTGATTAAGGAATCCAAGAGATACGCGCTCAATCTAAGGTAGAACGGAAGTGGTTGTCAGGCACGCGTTCATAGGTGAGAATGATGATGAGTGTCACGGATCATCACATTCATCATGTTGAAGTACAGCGAATATCTTAGAAAAAGAATTAGCTGAATTGAATAGAAGAATAATAGTAATTGCATTAACACTCGAGGAACAGCAGAGCTCCACACCTTAATCTATAGTGTGTAGAAACTCCACCGTTGAAAATACATGAGTGATGCTCCAGGCATGGCCAAATGGCCAGTCCCCATGAAGGTCTAAAATCGCATACACTGATTAAAGATCCATCCAAAAGACAGAACGCTTAGTACAATAGTAAAAAGTTATATTTATACTAAACTAGCTACTAGGGTTTGCAGAAATAAGTCTAAGTGCAGAAATCCACTTCCGGGGCCCACTTTGGTGTGTGCTTGGGCTGAGCTTGAGCTTTACACGTGCAGAGGCTTCTCTTCGGGTTAAACGCCAAGTTGTAACGTGTTTCTGGCGTTTAACTCTGGTTTGTGACGTGTTTCTAGCGTTTTACTCCAGAATGCAGCATGGAACTGGTGTTGAACATCAGTTTGCATCATCTAAACTCAAATAAAGTATGGATTATTAAATATTGCTGGAAGGCCCTGGATGTCTACTTTCCAACACAACTGAGAGCGAGCTATTTGGAGTTCTATAGCTCCAGAAAATCCATTTCGAGTGAAGGGAGGTCAGAATCCAACAGCACAGGTCCCTCAATTTCAACCAGAAAATACCTAAAATCATAGAAAAACACAAACTCATAGTAAAGTCCAGAAATGTGTATTTTGCATAAAAACTAATAAAAACATCCCTAAAAGTCACTAGATTCTACTAAAAACCACCTAAAAACAATGTTAAAAAGCGTATAAATTATCCGCTCATCACCTGCTAGCCTTTCTAGCATTTGGTCTATGAAGGATAAAGGAGAATGATCCTTTCTGGTGGCTGTATTGAGTCCTCTGTAGTCAATACACATACGCCACCCTGTAACTTTTCTTGTAGGAACCAGTTCATTTTTTTCATTATGAACTACTGTCATGCCTCCTTTTTTGGGTACAACTTGGACAGGGCTCACCCAAGGGCTATCAGAAATGGGATAAATAATCCTAGCCTCTAGTAATTTAGTGACCTCTTTCTGCACCACCTCCTTCATAGCTGGATTCAGTCGCCTTTGTGGTTGAACCACTGGTTTGGCATTATCCTCTAGTAGGATCTTATGCATGCATCTGGCTGGGCTAATGCCCTTGAGATCACTAATGGACCACCCAAGAGTTGTCTTGTGTGTCCTTAGCACCTGAATTAGGGCTTTCTCTTATGGTGGCTCTAAGGTAGAGCTTATAATTACAGGAAAAGTTTCACCTTCTCCCAAAAATCCACATTTTAGGGATAGTGGTAGTGGTTTGAGCTCGAGTTTGGGAGGTTTCTCTTCTTCTTGAGGAATTTTCAGAGGTTCTTGTATTTCCTCTGGTTCCTCCAGATCAAGCTGAACATCTTTAAAGATATTCTCTAGCTCTGATTCGAGACTCTCAGCCATAGTGATCTCCTGTACCAGGGAATCAATAATATCAACACGCATGGAGTCTTTTGATGTGTCTGGATGCTTCATTGCTTCAATAGCATTCAGCCAAAACTCATCCTCATTGACTCTCAGGGTTACTTCCCCTTTTTGGACGTCAATGAGGGTTCGTCCAATTGCTAGGAAAGCTCTTCCTAGAATCAGAGTTGCACTCTTGTGCTCCTCCATTTCCAGCACTACAAAATCAGTGGAAAAGGCGAATGGCCTAACTGTGACAATCATATCTTCAATCATGCCTGATGGGCATTTAATGGAGCCATCAGCAAGTTGAAGACATATCCTGGTTGGTTTGACCTCTTCAGTCAAGCCAAGCTTTCTGATAGTGGATGCAGGGATTAGATTGATACTTGCCCCTAGATCACATAGAGCTGTCTTGGTACAGGTTCCCTCTAATGTGCATGGTATCATAAAGCTTCCAGGATCCTTAAGCTTCTCTGGTGAGCTCTTTAAAATGATTGCACTGCATTCTTCAGTGAGAAAAACTTTTTCAGTTTCTCTCTGACGATCGGATTTTCTACCGGCGAAGAAATTCACAAATATGTGATCGTGTTGTAAGTATAGCTTCTAAGCCAACATAAAATCCTTTCGTACAAATGTTTGGTTGTCACAAGTAAGAAATCCAATAAAATTTATAAACCGAAGTATTTAAACCTCGGGTCGTCTTCTCAAGGAATTACAGGGATGTATGATTTATTATTGGTTATGAAAAATAGTATTTTTGGGTTCTAGAAAGGTTTGAACAATAGAAATGAATTGCAGGAATTAATAAATTAATAACGAAGAAATCTCTTGGCAAGGTATGAAAACTGGAAGTCCTATCCTAGTTATCCTTATCAATGGTGATGAGAATTATACTTTTGCTCCTACTAAGTCAACCTCTAACTATGAAGGTAAGTTAAGTGGACAAATCAATTTAACACCTAAAGTCCTAGTCAACTCCTGAGGAAAGACTAGAGTTATAGGAATCTAAATCAATCAGCAAAGATATTAATTATCAATCACGATGAGTTTGACAACTCAAGAGTCACCAATTAATCAACCAAAGCCAAAAGGGAAAAATCTGAATTATAAATAGGGAAAGCAATCATGAGTCTGAAATACCTCAAATTATATTAATTAAGAAAATCATAACATGAATGGTCCATAAGCCAAATTAGTAACATATATAATTAACAAATGAGAAAAATCAAAATAAAGGAATATTGAACCTGATTTGAAGATGAAATAATCCTAAGGTTAAGAGAAACTCTAAGTCCTAAATCCTAATCCTAAGAGAGAGGACAGAACCTCTCTCTCTAAAAACTACATCTAAATCTAAAACTATCTATAAATGTATGTTGTATAAGGTATCCAGTATCTCCATGAATGGATGGATTCCTCCATTTATAACCTTTTAATCTGTGTTCTTCCATGCGGTTGTGTCAATCATGCGTCCATGTCAGTTGTGTTTCGCAAGTCACGCGTTCGTGTCATCCATGCGCTCGCGTCAATTCTCTTTTGCGCTGAGCACGTGTTTGCGTCGTTCATGCGGACGCGTCACTGCTAGTTTCTCCAAGACTCCAATTTGCGCTTTCCTTCCATTTTGTATGTTTCCTTTCCATCCTTTAAGTATTTTTGTCCTATAAAACCTGAAAGTACTCAACACACAAATTACGGCATCGAATGGTAATGAAGGATAATTAAATTTTGATTATTTTAAAGCATAGGAAACATGTTTTCCCATATGTCATATCCTAAGGAAGGAATTGTAAAACCATGCAAGTTCATATGAATAAGTAGGTAAAGAGTTGATAAAATCATACAATTTAAGCACAAGATTTATCATGAAATAATGGTTTATCAACCTCCCCACACTTAAACAATAGCATGTTCTCATGCTAAATCCAAGAGAAAAGAGTAAAGGTAAAATGGTGGAATCATATGCAATGCAATCTACTCTAAATGCAACTACCTAAATGAGTCATGCAAATCTAGTTATTATTCACCTATATATAAAGCATATGTGTAGTCAAATTAATTCATATCTTCAAGGAATCATGTATGTACAACTAGGGCCAAATCATATTAAAGCACAATTATAATTGAGTTGAGTTAAGATAATTCACAACTTGCAAGACAATCAATAATTAAACATGGACATATGAGAACGAGCTATTGAACCCTCATTGAATTGTGTCTTTACTCTCTATTTACTCAGTGTTTGGGGTTAATTACTCTCTTCTTTTCCAGTCATGCTTTCTAAAACTTTGTTTTTTCTCTAATCAATCAACAATTATTGAATATAGACTTACAAAAATTATGAGGTCTTTTCCTAGGTTGTAATGAGGCTGAGGTAAGGGTAAGGATGTATATATAAGGCTAAGTGAGCTAACAAAGTGAATCCTTGACTAGTCTAAGAACTCACCTAACATATACATATATAATTTCATAATTCTTTACCTAGCTACCCAAATCTTTCCACTTTTGTGTTACATGCTCATGTATTTTATTTTTGACCTTTGTCCCATGTGCATTGATTTTTTTTTGTAATGCACATGGTAACTTAATTGTTTTGATTTCATATGAGCATGCTTCCCAAATTTTTGAAACATCTTATTTAGTACAAATTCCTACTTTATTCCTGTCATCTCATGTTCCCATAAAATTTCCCATTCTTAAATTTTTACACACTATCTATCTTAAGCTAATCAAGGCTTTAACTTGGGATTTTGATTTTGTTTTTCTGCTTAAGGCTAGTAATGTGGTTATAAAATGAAGGGGGATTAAAAAGCTCAAGGGGGCTAACAACGATAGCATAAAAGGTAGGTTTATTTGGGACAAGTGGGTATAAATACAAATAATGCCTCAATCATCTCTTGGTATGCATCTATATTCTATAATTGGACATATAGATTAAAACAAAATAAAGATTGCAAGCATAGAAAAGAAGTGCGAAACACACAAGAATGAAATTTATGGTTTGATGTAACCATACAATTAAGCTCAAGACTCACGGGCTGTGTGTTCTCAAGCTCATAAATCATATATCAGTTATGTATGTCATGCAATTAGAAATTAAGAGTTTCCATTCAACTCAATGTAAATCTTTAAGGTGCCCCTTAAAATCACAGTGTTTCAGCTTGAAGAAATGTTGTTAACTAACTAACATGTAATGCTATATATATAAGGTGTGTGGATTTTGTTAATATACTACAGGTCCTAGCTTACTCTTTTTATTTTTCAATTAACCAACTATCATATGCTAAAAAGGGTAAACTATACTAATTAATCCACTTAATATATAACTAGTAAACTAAGGTGCAGATTAAGCTAAAATATCCAAGATATATATAGCCCAAAGTGCAGAATGCAAAAGTACAACAAAAGCAAAAGAGAAAAATGTGCAAATAAAATACAGAAAATGGACAAAATAAGATAAGAGTCTGTAGTGATTCACCAAAAGAAATATATTCCAGAGATGGCGACCTCCCCACACTTAAATAATAGCATCGTCCTCGATGCTCACTCAAACTGGGTGTAAAGAAGTGTCATCTCCGGAAGGATGGGCTGCCGGTGTCTCGGTGGTAAGCTGAAGGTTTGCAGTCTCTGTGAGTGTAGGAGGAGCAGTCTGCTGAAGCAGAGGCTCTGTCTATAGATGAATGTCTGGATTAGCGGCCTGTAGTTGGTGGTGCTCCTCATGATGTGGTGCAGCGTGCTTGGGTCCTCCCTGCTCAGCCTGGGTAGGTGCCTCCTCCTCATGATCGCTCACCTCCTGATGTGTCGGAGGGCGTGTAGGGCTCGGAGGGGATGTCGCCACCAGAACAGAGCATCAGCTTGAGGTGCTCATAGCGCCTCTTGTGGCGATGCTCAGATCTCTCATAACGTTGCCTGTTGCAACGTTCAGACCTTTCAAAGTGCTGCTGGTGATGGCGCTCCATCTAGTCTAAGCAGTCAAAGAGTCGGTGCACCAGGAGGTAGACGGGCTCAGGAGGAGCACGTGGGGTGCAGTGGGTGGTACTGGAGCAGTGGAAGCAGAAGGAGCAGCTGAAGAAGTAGCTGCCTCAGTAGAGTCAGTGAGAAACGGAGGGCGGTAGCCCAAAGCCTGAAACTTTCGACTATGAGGGATGATCTTTTGGCAGTCTGCGACGGATGGCTTTTCATCAGCAACCTCCCAAAGTACCTCAGCTCGGCGACCCAACTGAGTAATCAGGAATGGAAAGGGGAGGGTGCCTCTAACATGGATCCTGGCCATGTAATACCGGATGAAGCGAGGTAGATATAGGTCCTTACCCGTCATCACACACCAGATGAGGGTAATCATAGCAGCTGGCACCTCTATCTCATGAGTGCTCGACATCACGTAGTTACTCAGAATCTGTTGCCACAGCCGAGCCTCATCATTCAGATATATTAGCCTGATTCCCTTGGGTACCATTGTGCTCTTTCCCATGACCCATGGAACAGTAGGATCCAGAGTGACATCCCATTTCACTGCATCCCAATCAAACCTCATGAATCTCATATGCTTCTCAGCTTTCTGGTAACTGTCTGGCTGATCTGATTTAGGCAGGAGCTGGAGGATGTCTTCAATTGCTTCCTCAGTAACCAGAACTTGCTTGCCTATGAGCTGGACTACATCCAGGGATGATAGAAAATAGTTACAGTAGAATTCTCTGACCCAGGATGAGTTGATCTCGGTCAAGTTTCTCACCAGGAAGAACCAGCCTCTCTGTTTAATTTGGTCTGAAGTGTACTGCTTGAGTTCTTCTGGAATTTTGAGTGTCCTTTCCAGGTATAGGTTCCTGGATGTGGCAAAAGTTGGGTACTTCAGCTCACAGTATTTGATTGCAAATTTAGTTGTGTCAGCCGCAGGTACCAACTGATCAGCTTTTTCCTGCGGGGTAAAGTTCTTCTCCCGCCAGGAATCATCATGTAAGATGCCAAGGATGGATACAAAGGATTCGCCTCTTTTCCTTTTGCCCGTGGTTACTTTGCCCTTTTCCCTGCTTTGAGAGTCAGACATCCTGAAAAATAGAATTTTCAGGATATAATTGAAGAATAAAAGCAGGAAAACAAGTAGGCAAATAGGATAATAGTAATATAAGCACAGAGTGGCAAAAGAGCAAGAGAAGTAAGAATTGAGTGAAAGATGTGTGTATTCGGGATTGTGTTCAAGGGAAAAAGTCTGAAAATAAAAATGACAATCCAAAATACATGATAAGTGGAATTCATGTTAATAAAAAAAACAGTGATCATGCCTTGAGTTAGAAAGTTATTGTAAATAAAGAGAAACCGAAAGGAGAAGTTTGAAAGTTAAAATGGTTAGGATGGAAAGAGGAAGTTAGAAAGTTAAAGAGTGAGTTAGTGAAAAGAAGGTTAAAGTGAGCGGCATGAGAATGGTTTCCTAGGTAACAATAAATTCAAAAATTTAAAGAATAATTCACTCATATTCAAGCAGGGATAACATCGTATTGATGATGATTCATATAGATACAGAAGTAGCAAAAATTAAAATCAAATCATCAATAATGCAATTTATTAACCATGTAGCCGAAAGGAATAAGGAAGCAGGACCGTGCATTCAAGAATTGGTTTGGTTGTCTGATAAACCACTATTTTATGGTTTATCTTGTGCTCAATTGAGTGATTTTTATCAAGCCTTTGCCCACTTATTCATACTATTTGCATAGTTTTACAATTCCTTCCTGATTTCGTGCTATGATTAAAAACATGCTTCTTTGGCTTTTATTTTTTTTATTTAAATCCTCTCTTATTATGATTAGATGCCTTGATATGTGTGTTAAGTGATTTCAAAGATTACATGGCAGGAATGGCTTAGAGGATGGAAAGGAAGCATGCAAAAGTTGAAGGAATACAAGAAGTTGAAGGAACTGCAAAGCTATCAGCCTAACCCTCTCGCACTAAAACGAGCATAAGCATAACTTGAGCTACAAAGATCCAAATGATGCGGTTCCAGTTGCGTTGGAAAGCTAACGTCCGGGGCTTTAATTTAGTATATAATTTTCTATAGTGGCCGTACAGATAGGCGACGCAAATGCGTGCTTCACGTGGATGTGTCGCAGTGACGAAAATCAGCGTGGTAGATTTCATAACCAGCGAATTCTGGGCTATTTTTGACCCAGTTCTCAGCCCAAAAAACACAAATTAGAAGTTATAAAGTGGGAGAATGCATCCATTCATAATCAATCATTCATAACTAACACTTTTCATAATTTAGATGTAGTTTTTAGAGAGAGAGAAGCTCTCTCCTCTCTCTTAGGATTAGGATTAGGATTCCTCTTAAAGGATTATGATTTATTATTATTTCAACTTCCAATTTTTCTTCTTCATCACAGGTTCAATGTTCCTTTTTTTCTCTTTTCAATCTAATTTATGAAACTTGTCCATGTCAGAATTGATATCTTTATTTAATATAATTTGAGGTATTTCAGACTCATGATTGCTTTTCCCTATTTTTAATTTAGATTATTTACTATTGGCTTTGGTTGATTAATTGGTAACTCTTGAGTTGTCAAACTCATCGTGATTGATAATTATTGTTCTTGCTGATTAATTTAGATTCCTATAACTCTAGTCTTTCCTTAAGGAGTTGACTAGGACTTTCGGTATTAAATTAATTTGTCTACTTAACTGACCTTCATAGTTAGAGGTTGACTTAGTGTGAGCAAAAGTATAATTCTCATCACCATTGATAAGGATAACTAGGATAGGACTTCCAATTTTTATACCTTGTCAAGAGTTTTATTAGTTATTAATTTATTTATTCCTTCAATCTATTTCTCTTATTCAAACCTTTTCAAAAACCCTAAAATATACCGTTGCATAACCAATAATAAATCATACTTCCCTGCAATTTCTTGAGAAGACGACCCGAGGTTTAAATACTTCGGTTATCAATTCCAAAGGGGTTTGTTACTTGTGACAACCAAAACGTTTGTAAGAAAGGACTTTTGTTGGTTTAGAAGCTATACTTACAACAAAAATTTATTCTGAATTCTAGACCACGCAAAAGTCTGCTCTTCAAAATGGCGCCGTTGCCGGGGAATTGCAAACGTGTGCCTTATTATTGGTTATTGTAAATATTTTTCAAAAATTTTTTTTTAGATTTTTATTTTAAATTTTTTTCTTATCTTATATTATTTTTCAAAATTCAAATCTTTTTTCAAAAATTATATCTTTTTCAAAATCTTATCTTATCTTTTTTTTTTCAAAAATCATATCTTTTTCAAAATATTTTCTTTTTATTAGTTTTTGTTTTTTATTTTCCCTTACTACTATGAATTCTCACCCCTCTGGCTTCAAGTTTGATTCCAATGTTGTTGTTAGGAATGGGAACTATAATGAGAACGGGCATCAAGGTTGGAAGAATCAAAGATGGGAGGAGCCACAAGGATTTGATCAACCCTCTTGGCAACAACCACCTCCAATGGACTATCAACAACCATTCTGTGATGCATATCAAGGCAATGGCTATGGTGAGCACTCATTTGATTATCAACAACCACCACCATATGCCTATGAACCCTCTCTTCAACATGACTTTGGACCACCATACTCACAAGCCCCTTTCTGCCATTCACCTCCATATGACCCCAACCCAAATCCACCATACCAACCACCCTATGCACCGTATGAACCATATATAGAACCACCCCAATTCCACCCCAATTACTCCCAAGAACCACCACTTCAATATACACCATCTCCATATCCATCAATCCAAGAGCTCTATGATCCTACTTATGATAGCCGAGCGCAACAAGAATCAAGGGATCGTCTCAAGGAAACAATAAAAAAATTTCATGCAACCCTTCGCCAACTGGATCAAGCGATAAATCGATTACCTTCCCGATGTTCAGACATTCAAGGAACCCCCATGGATTCATGTGGAGAATCTACTGAAGAACATGGCATGAAGGAGAAGTTAGAAACTCCGGTGGATAGTGAGCAGCATGATTTTGTATTGGAACAATTGGAAGAAGCTACGCCTGCCATTGAAGAGGAAGAAGTAGTTGATGACTTAGGAGATACGGAACCTCCATGGGAAACTCAAGACACGAAGCCCCCTTCTAAGGAGTTTGAATTTGATGTTGAGGACAGTGTACAACCTCCAAGGCATATCATGATTGAAGACTTTGAAGGGGACGATCAAGAGATGGATTCAATCATTAATGAAGTCTTATCTACATTTGAATCCTCTCCCATTGGACTTGACATGGAGATTAAAGAAGAAGAATCACAACCTCCCATGCCCTTGGTGAGCAATGAAGAAGAGATTGAATTGGAAGAAAGCTACCAAAAAGAAGAGGTTGATATTGAAGAAGCTTGCAAAGAGGTGGTAATTGTCAAAGAAGAACACAAAGGAGTTGAGCTTGCAAGTTCATTAGAAACCCCTCCCCCTAAGTTGCCATCATCCTTCATGACATTCAAGTGGGTAAAATTCATATCCCTTAGCTTTCTAATTCCACTTGAATATGGGCTACTGGAGACGGATGGTCAACTTAGAGCTCTTTGTGACATTAAGAGTAAGAGGAAGATGGTCAGTGGTAAGAATTGTCCTGCAAGGTTCATTATGGTTGGAAGCTTTGAGTTTAAATGCAAAGGTTAGTGTAGAGCACAACTGAATGGGTTTAGGAAGTTGTTTGGCTGCTTCAGTGAGAATTCAGACTGCTTGCCACCCAGACGGAAAAATATTGCTCAACAAAAAATGGGTGCAAAAGCAAGGGTTGGGACCTCAGAATTCATTCTGGCAATCAACACTCTTGGGGCCTTGTCACTTGCTTTATCTTACTTGAAGGCTTTCTACGCTTATTTTGGGATCCCGGAGGCTACTGGAATTCCAAACATTGGTGGAGATTTTTGGATGAATACAAGCACAAGCCACCGTAACAAGGAGCTCACCAAATGTCCAACTTAAGGACTTTAACAAAAAGTGCTAAGTGGGAGACAACCCACCATGGTATGATCGTCCCTCTTCAGTTTTAATTCTAGTCTGTTTTGTTTGTTTTTGAGTTTTGATTGAACCTGGAATCATGCATAACATTCATATTAGCATTGCATTCTGCATACTGCAAAAAAAAAAAAACACACACACACGACGCGTAAGCGTCGCTGACGCGTCCGCGTCACAAGTGCGTTGCGAAGAAATAAGATTGAACAGAGAGTCACGCGAAAGCGAGGATGGAGGCGTGCCTTTGCCACAAATTGATCCACACGACCGCGTCACTGACGCGTCCGTGTCATGAGGGAAAAATGCCTCCCACGCATCCGCGTCACCCATGCGAACGCGTGCTCTAAAAATTGACGTAAAAAGGGTGTATGGCCGAATGTTGAGCTGAATTGGGCTGGATTCGTGCTAGACGCACAAGCCCTACCACGCGAACGCGTGCCCCACGCGTCTGCATCGTTTTTCAAAGTATGGCCATTCATGCGATCGCGTCACCCACGGGACCGCGTCACCCTAAATTTTGGCAATAAGCATATTAAACAGAGAGTTGTGCGTGCGCAAGGCTGCACTCGCGCCTATAGCGCATATCAGGTCACGCGATCGCTTGACCCACGCGCCCGCGTCACCTGAACTTACCGCACACCACGCGAGTGCGTCACTCACGCGTTCGTGTCGCCTGCGCCACACAGCTTATCCGGATCAGCCAAATATCTTATCTTTTCTTCCCCAAATCTAAATCTTTTCTTTTTTCTTTCTTCCTCCCTTCTTACTTTCTCTTTCTTTTTCCATTGCTGTTAAATTTTCTTTTTCAACTATTGCATCTTTTCTTGAATTATTCTGGTGTTTCATGACTTGTTTTATTCTAATTGGGTATTATTATTCATAAGCCAATGCTAATTTTTATAATACTGATATTCCTTTTGTATTGATATGCATTTACACTATCTTGCATTACCCACACTATCTTCCCCGTTGTTGTAACTTTTACACTATTGACATGCCATTTGCTTCCACTATTTTCTCACTTGCATGTTGTAGCTACGATGTAATTGAGACCTTTATTATTTGGCATTAACACCCATATGTTATTTACGTTCTTATCTTTATTTTTGGGTTACATTTCTTCTTTTCCCCCTTCTTTCAGGATGGCCACCACGAAGAGAGAGGAAAAGCTTCTTAATGGGGAGACAAACATGTTCATCTACTCAATCTTTGGAGAAAAGCATAAGTTGAAGTAACATGTCCACCTGCACATCTTAGCAGGCTTTAAGTGTGGGGAGGTCGATACCGATCTCCGTGGGTTAGTCACTTTCTTCTCAACACCAATTTT
This sequence comes from Arachis hypogaea, assembly GCF_003086295.3. Taxonomy (NCBI): domain Eukaryota; kingdom Viridiplantae; phylum Streptophyta; class Magnoliopsida; order Fabales; family Fabaceae; genus Arachis; species Arachis hypogaea. Next base: position 61,121,201 of record NC_092041.1, on the reverse strand, counting down.
TTTTTCATTGTTGCATTTACATGTTTGATTGCATGCTTGTTTGATTTTGCGCATATATTACCATTACTTGGTTGAAATAATATTTTCTTTTTCAAGAAACTTTTTATAGCATTTCACTAATTTGAATTAAATTTTTTATTGAACTTGTTTGAAGAAATCTTATTTTGGAGAATGGTTTAAAGCTCGAACACACAAAACCAGTGAGAATTTGAGCCTATTTGAATTGGTTGTATTCTATCAACCAATATTTTATTTTTGGTGTGTGTTTTTCTCACTAAAATTGTGATCTTTGTCTTGCTTAATTCTATATTTCCATTATTTGATGTATGCATGCACTTATATGATTGAGGCCTTGTTTCACTGAGCTTACATACCCATATGGTCTTACCTTTTATTATCCTTTACAAACCAATGTTGAGCCTATTTTACCCATTGTTCTTTACTTTAGCTCATCACTAACTCTAAGCAGAAAACAATAATGTCCTTAATTTGAATCCTTGATTAGCTTAGACTAGTAAGAGTGCTCATGAATTAAGTATGGGGAAAGTGGGTTTGGAAATGTTTGGTTTGGGAATTGTGTATGTTAGACTTTGTGTGAAAATGTGAAAAATGTCAAGAACATGTTTATGCATTCAATACCTTAATCATATGCATTAAAAAAAAGAAAAAAAAAGAAAAAAAGAGCAGAAAAATAAAAAGGGGACAAAAATGTCCCAAAATAAATGGTGATAGCAATGCACACGTACTGTACTCAAAACTTGGAATGCATAAATATGTAGTAAACGTAGTTAATGGATAGTTATTGATTTTATATTATGATTACATGGATTGTCCTAAGTTAGGTGGAAAGTTTAAGTTGATTAAGGATTCATATTTTAGTCTACTTGGCCAAATACAATCCTACCTTGACCCTAACCCCATTACAACCCTTAAAAGACTTCTTGATTTGTGTATTGGTGCATTAAATTTTTGTTGATTGTTAGATGAAGAGCAAGCTATAGAAAGCAAGATTAGTAGAGAATTGAGAGAATTGACCCTAGACACTTGAGAGTTAGAATGATGTACACTACCAGTAAGGGTTCAGTACTTAATTCTATGTTCCCTGCTTTCATGAGCTATCTTCTTCTTGCAAGTTATTTGTATTGTATTTTGTGATTTGAATTAGTGAAATCTAGTTCATATTTGTTCTTGAAAGATTTATTTACCTTTTCACCAAGTAGGTAGAATCATCTTTGCATGTAGTTGCATTCATATAGATAGGTTGCATTTCATACATTCTATCATTCCTCTTCACTCCTTTATAGCTTCTCTTGAGCTTAGCATGAGAACATGCTAATGTTTAAGTGTGGGGAGGTTGATAAACCACTATTTTATGGTTTATCTTGTGCTCAATTGAGTGGTTTTTATCAAGCCTTTGCCCACTTATTCATACTATTTGCATGATTTTACAATTCCTTCCTGATTTCGTGCTATGATTAAAAACATGCTTCTTTGGCTTTTATTTTCTTTTATTTAAATCCTCTCTTATTACCATTAGATGCCTTGATATGTGTGTTAAGTAATTTCAGAGATTACAGGGCAGGAATGGCTTAGAGGATGGAAAGGAGGCATGCAAAAGTGGAAGGAATACAAGAAGTTTAAGGAACTGCAAAGCTATCAGCCTGACCCTCTCGTACTAAAACGATCATACCTTGAGCAATAGAGGTCCAAATGACGCAATTCTAGTTGCGTTGGAAAGCCAACGTCCGGGGCTTTGATTTGATATATAATTTGCCATAGTGGCCGTACAGATAGGCGATGCGAACGCGTGCTCTACGCAGACGCATCGCAGTGACAAAAATCAGCGTGGCAGATTTCATAACCAGCGAATTCTGGGCTGTTTTTGACTCAGTTCTCAGCCCAGAAAACACAGATTAGAAGCTATAAAGAGGGGGAATGCATCCATTCATAATCAATCATTCATAACTTACACTTTTCATAATTTAAATGTAGTTTTTAGAGAGAGAGGCTCTCTCATCTCTCTTAGGATTATGATTAGGATTCCTCTTAAAGGATTTGGATTTATTATTATTTCAACTTCCAATTTTTCTTCTTCATCACAGGTTCAATGTTCCTTTTATTTATCTTTTCAATCTAATTTATGAAACTTGTCCATTTTAGAATTGGTATCTTTATTTAATATAATTTGAGGTTTTTCAGACTTCTGATTACTTTTTCCTATTTTTAATTTAGATTATTGACTATTGGCTCTGGTTGATTAATTGGTAACTCTTGAGTTGTCAAACTCATCGTGATTGATAATTATTATTCTTGCTGATTATTGATGAGAATTATACTTTTGCTCCCACTAAGTCAACCTCTAACTATGAAGGCCAGTTAAGTGGACAAATTAATTTAATACCTAAAGTCCTAGTCAACTCCTTAAGGAAATGGCCTTCATAGTTAGAGGTTGACTTAGTGGGAGCAAAAGTATAATTCTCATCACCATTTATAAAGATAACTAGGATAGGAATTCCAGTTTTCATACCTCGTCAATAGTTTTATTAGTTATTAATTTATTTATTCCTGCAATCTATTTCTCTTTTTCAAACCTTTTCAAAAACCCCAAAATATACATTTGCATAACTAATAACAAATCATACTTCCCTGCAATTCCTTGAGAAGACGGTTTAAATATTTCGGTTATCAATTCTAAAGGGGTTTGTTACTTGTGACAACCAAAACGTTTGTAAGAAAGAACTTTGTTGGTTTAGAAGCTATACTTACAACGGGAATTTATTCTGAATTCTAGACCACGCAAAAGTCCGCTCTTCATTGTCACTGAATAGTGCAAAATTGAGAAATGCCAAAACCAATTCCTTAATGTAAAAAGGAAACAATTTATAGAAAATTGGGCAGCATTCCGACTAAAATTGGATGTTCCTGGGAAACAAATAGCAAGAAAATAAAATAGTTCATATGAATTGAAATAAGGCTGCAAATAGACATAAATTACATGAGTATGAAAGAGCAATGTAACAGCAGCATGAAACAGTTGAGAGTAGCATATGAACAGTATGAACATCACAGCCAGAGCAAAATTGCAGAATAAGTAAAATAAGCAACAAGTGCGGCACAATTATCAGACCTAAATTCGCTAACCACATCCTAGCTACCTAACCACCTAGAATCCACTACGAACATGCATCTCTAACTATCCTAAATTGAACAAATTCGGATCAATATGCAACTAACTAGGAATGAAAAAGAAATCGGTGTACGGTGAAACCTGGTATGTGTAAGAAAAAGGATAAGGTAGATGGAAGGTAGTGGTGATATGGCGGCACTGGGAGGGACACGGCGGCGCGCTGGTGGAAGATGGCCGTCGGAGGTTGGCCGCAGTGGGGGGTAGTGGTGGAGGGGGGTGAGAGGGAGGGAAAAGAAGGAAGAGAGGGGAGGGGTGGGTGTCGCGGCGGGGTCTGGGTGATTGGGGGTGGTGTGGCGGCGGTCGCGGTGGTCAGAGCTACGTGGTTGGGTGTGGTGGTGTAGGAGGTGTGGAGTTGCAGAGAAGAGAGAAAGAGGGGGGTTGGGGTTTGGGGAACGCGACGGGTTAGGGTTTGCGTGATTTGGAGTTAGTGATCGCAATTCCACGCGAACCGTGGAGAACGCGATCGCGTGAGTAGGGGGAAAGATGGGTGACGCGGACTCGTGAAGCACGCGAATGCGTCACTGGAATTTGTGCTAGACGCACAGTTCCAGCGTCGTTCTCACGCAAGTCTCTGTTTAATTTAGGGGGCCATAATATCCATGCGACGCGGTCGCGTCACTCACGCTTTCACGTGGGATGGGTGTTGTGCAAGTGACATGTTCGCGTCAGGGACGCGCACGCGTGGGTCGTTTTGTGCTAAACGCACACCAGCCGCATGATTCCAGCCCAAATTTCTGGGCGTTGGATCTTTACGCCGATATCTAGATCACGTGTTCGCGTGAGTGACGCGGAGGCGTGGTAGGCATATTTCGCAACTGACGCGAGCGCGTGGGGCACACGGTCGCGTAGAACAATTTGTGCCAAAGGCACGCCTCTAGCCATGCTTTAGCGTGACTTTCTGTTCACTTTCTTTTTCTTCCTAATGCATGTGTGACGCAGACGCGTCAGCGACGCTGTCACGTCGCGTGCTGTCTCTCTCTCTTTTTTTATGCAGTATGTAGAATGCAAAATGCAATGAATGTGATGCAAAAATTCCAGTTTCAAACAAAATTCAAAAACAGAGTGAAATGGAGAACGAACGATCATACAATGGTGGGTTGTCTCCCACCTAGCACTTTTAGTTAAAGTCCTTAAGTTGGACATTTGATGAGCTTCCTGCTATGGTGGCTTGTGCTTGAATTCGTCCAGAAATCTCCACCAGTGTTTGGAATGCAAAAATTATGGGGTCCCAAACAAGGTGCGTAAAACCTTTGAGTAGTTTCAAACAGGTTTCTAGGTTCCTGGGGTGTTGAATGTCATAATAGATTCCAGGATCCCAAACTCTACTTTTACACTCATTTTTATCTTGATCTACATTTTTTCAGTCGGGTGGTGAGTAGTCTGAATTCTCACTGCAGTGACCAAACAGCTTGACACCAATCCTTGCACCTCAAATTGAGGTGTGAAACCTCATTAAATCTTGCATACCAACGCTGAGTGCGAGTCATTTCCCTTTTTCTCGTAAAGTCGCAAAGAGCTCTAAGCTGGCCATCTGTTTCAAGCAAACCATATTCAAGTGGAAAGGTAAAGATAAAGGTCAAGGATTTTACCCACTTGAAGTTTGCATTGGGTGGTAATGGCCTTGGGATCAGTGTTTCCAGTGGTTCTGCAAGCTCTACTCCCTTGTGGTCTTCAGTGAATTCCTCCACTTCTTTGCAAATTTCTTCCATTTCAACCATGTCTTGAACAAAGTCATCGATATCTTCCTCACCACTTGAGTCATAATTGGGAGGTTGAGAAAATTCTACCTCTGCATCATCTTCGTATTCACTTGGGGAAGATTCTTCTATCTCAAAGACTTCACTTGCGGATGCAAGTTCATTACTAAGAGAACTTGACTTGTAATCATCATCATCAAGGAAACATGTGTCTTGGGTTATTCCGTCCAATTCCTCATAAGATACTTGCCTTGTGGGTTGTGCACTATCCTCCTTAGCATCAATTGTAACGTCTTCGATGGAGTTCTCCATAACTCTTGAATCCTGCGGAGGTTCGGCATCTCCTAAATCTTCAACCAACTTTTCTTTTTCTATGGTGACAGCTTCCTCTACTTGCTCTAGTACGAAGTTATGCTCTATACTGTCCACTAGAGTTTCTAGTGTTTCCTTCATGCTACGTTCTTCATTAGATTCTCCACATGAAGCTATAGGAGTTCGTTGGGTGTCCGAACGCCTGGAAGATAATTGATTTATTGCTTGCTCCAGTTGATGAAGGGTTACATAAAATTGATCTACTAATTCTTTGAAGCGAACCTGTAATTCTTGAGTGGATGGATATGGACATGGTGCATAGGGAAGTGGTGGTTCTTGGGAGTAATTGGATTGGCATTGGGGTGAATAAGGATCATACGGTGGCGAATAGTGAAAAGAAGCTTGTGATGAGTGTGGTGGTTTGAAGCTATGTTGAGAGGATGGTCCATGATCATAGGGTGGGGCTTATTGGTAAGTACAAGGGGGTCCACCATATCAATCAGTTTGGTATGCATTGTAGAATGGTCTCTGTCTATGATATCTTCGAAGGTGTTTTTGCCTAAAGGGTTGATCATACCCTCTTGGCTCCATCCATCTTTGATTGCTTAGACCGTGATACATATTCCTGTTATAGCTTCTATTCCTTTCAACAAAATTAGAACCAAACTCAAAGCAGGAGGGGTGAGAATTCATAGTAGCTATCAGAAATAAGAAGGAAAAATAAAAACAAATGAACAAGTAAAAGAAAAATATTTACAATAACCAATAATAAGGCACACGTTTGCAATTCCCTGGCAACGGCGCCATTTTGACGATCGGATTTTCTATCGGCAAAGAAATTCACAAATATGTGATCACATTGTAAGTATAGCTTCTAAACCAACAGAAAATATTTTCGTACAAACGTTTGGTTGTCACAAGTAACAAACCCAATAAAATTTATAAACCGACGTATTCAAACCTCAGGTCATCTTCTCAAGGAATTGCAGGGTAGTATGATTTATTATTGGTTATGGAAAATAGTATTTTTGGGTTTTAGAAAGCTTTGAACAAGAGAAATGAATTGCAGGAATTAATAAATTAATGACGAAGAAATCTCTTGGCAAGGTATGAAAACTGGAAGTCCTATCCTAGTTATCCTTATCAATAGTAATGAGAATTATACTTTTGCTCCCATTAAGTCAACCTCTAACTATGAAGGTAAGCTAAGTGGACAAATCAATTTAACACCTAAAGTCCTAGTCAACTCCTGAGGAAAGACTAGAGTTATAGGAATCTAAATCAATCAGCAAAGATATTAATTATCAATCACGATGAGTTTGACAACTCAAGAGTCACCAATTAATCAACCAAAGCCAAAAGGGAAAAATCTGAATTATAAATAGGAAAAAGCAATCATAAGTCTGAAATACCTCAAATTATATTAATCAAGAAAATCATAACATGAATGGTCCATAAGCCAAATTGGTAACATATATAATTAACAAATGAGAGAAGTCAAAATAATGGAATACTGAACCTGATATGAAGATGAAATAATCCTAAGGTTAAGAGAAACTCTAAGTCCTAAATCCTAATCCTAAGAAAGAGGAGAGAACCTCTCTCTCTAAAAACTACATCTAAATCTAAAAGTATCTATGAATGTATATTGTATGAAGTATCCAGTATCTCCATGAAAGGATAGATTCCTCCATTTATAACCCTTTAATCTGTGTTCTCTGGGCTTGGATCTGGGCTAAAAGGGCCCAGAAGTCGCTGGGGCCGACATCTGCAAATTTTGCAGATCGCGCACGTCACGCAGTCGTATCATCTGGAGTGTTGCTCTTCCACGCGGTTTCGTCAGTCATGCGCCCACGTCAGTTGTGTTTCACAAGTCACGCGTTCGCGTCATCCATGCGCTCGCGTCGATTGTCTTTTGCACTGAGCACGCGTTCACGTCATCCATGCGGATGCGTCCCTGCAAGTTTCTCCAAGACTCCAATTTGTGCTTTTCTTCCATTTTTTGTATGTTTCCTTTCCATCCTTTAAGTCATTTCTGCCCTATAAAACCTGAAAGTACTCAACACACAAATCACGGCATCGAATGGTAATAAAGGATAATTAAATTTTGATTATTTTAAAGCATAGGAAACATGTTTTCTCATATGTCATATCCTAAGGAAGGAATTATAAAACCATGCAAGTTCATATGAATAAGTAGGTGAAGAGTTGATAAAATCATCCAATTTAAGCACAAGAGGGTATTTGCTTAAGTAGGTGAAGAGTTGATAAAATCATCCAATTTATCATTCTCCAATCCTTCTTATGACTTAAGATCTCTTTCATGAACTTAGCATAAGAGGGTATTTGCTTAAGTGCCTATGCAAACGGAATCTTGATTTCAAGAGTCCTAAGATAGTATGCAAAGTGGGAAAATTGTTTATCCTGTTCCGCTTGGCGGAGTTTCTGAGGATATGGTATTTTGGCTTTGTATTCTTCAACCTTGGTTGCTGTAGGTTTATTTCCTACAAAGGTAGGTTGAGAAGCCTTCTTGAGGGAGTTATTATTAGCACTTTCAAGTGTCTGACCCCTCAAAGGCGTTTGAACGCCAGGATTGGGGCTGGATTGGCGTTTAATGCCAGATTCCCTCCCCTTTCTGGCATTTGAACACCAGAACTGAACATGGTTTGGGCATTTAACGCCACTTTTTCTCCCTTTTCTGGCGTTTAAACGCCAGAACTGGGCGTCCATTGGGCGTTTAACGCCAGTTTTTCACCCTTTTCTGGTGTTTGAACGCCAGAATCATTCCTCTCTGGGCTCTTACTGTCCTCAGAGGCATTTTGGGTAGCAGTCTGCTGCTTTGAGCTGAGGTATTCAATGTTTTTCCACTCCTTAATTGAACTGCTGGCACTCTTCTGTTATCTGTTTTGATATTTGCCGTCTTGTTTGGTCAAGCTGTGCTTCCATGTTCCGGTTAGCATCCTTAGTGTCTTGTAACATCTCTTTAAATTCTACTAACTATTATGTCAGATAACATAAATGCTGATTGATTTTAGCAACTTGTTCCAGAGGACTAAGTTTAGTGGATACTGCCTTAGCCTCTTTTTTTATGGAGGACTCACTACTTAAGTACAGATACTGATTTTTGGCAACTGTATCAATGAGCTCTTGAGCTTCTTCAATTGTTTTTCTCATGTGTATAGATCCACCAAATGAGTGGTCTAGAGATATCTGAGCTTTTGCTGTAAGCCCGTAGTAGAAGATGTCTAACTGCACCCATTCTAAAAACATTTCAGAGGGGGCATTTCCTTAGCATATCTCTCTACCTCTCTCAAGCATTGTAAAGGTATTCATTATCCTTTTGTTTAAAGCCTTGGATGTCCAGCCTTAACTGTGTCATCCTCTTGGGAGGGAAATATTGATTCAGGAATTTGTCTCACAACTGTTTCCATGTTCTTATGCTAGCTTTAGGTTGGTTATTTAACCACCGCTTAGCTTGGTCTTTTAAAGCAAATGGAAATAGTAATAATCTGTAGACATCTTGATCTACTTCCTTATCATGTACCGTGTCAGCAATTTGTGAGAACTGTGCCAGAAACTCAGTAGGTTTTTTCCTGTGGAAGACCGGAATACTAGTAATTTTGCTACACCATGATAATGCTGAGGATTCAACTCAAAACTACTGACTCCGATGGAGGGTATACAGATACTACTCCCATATGAAGCAGTAGTGGGGTTAGCATATGACCCCAGAGTCCTTCTGGACTGTTCATTTCCACTTAGGTCCATGATGGAGTAAGGGAGATGATGTAGATAAAAATTTTATTTTATATTTATTTATTTATATATGTATTTTTTGAATTAGTAAAATAAAAATAAGAAAAACTAAAATAAAAAAATAAAGAAAGATTTAAAAATATTTTATGAAGATTTTCGATAAAGTGAGGAGAGAGAAAATGGTTAGGATGTCTTTGAAAAAGATATGATTTTAAAAATCTTAAAAGGATATGATTTGAAAAAATTTGACCAAGTCAACCCAAGGGATTCAAAAATTATGAGAAATTAAAGGAAAAGATATTTTTTTATTTTTAAATTTTATTATGAAAGAGAAAAACACACAAAAGACACAAGACTTAAAATTTTTAGAACCAATGCTCTTTGTTTTCAAAAATTTTGGAGGGAAAACACCAAGGCACACCAAACTTAAAATTTTTAAGATCAAAACACAAAGAAGACTCAAGAACACCTTGAAGACTCACAAGAACAACAAGAACAAAAGATAGAACACCAAACTTAAAATTTTTTAGAAAACCAAAATAAAATTTTTGAAAACTAAAGAAAAGTTAACAAGAGAACACCAAACTTAAAGTTTGGCATAAGATTTAATCAAATAAAAATTATTTTTGAAAAATTTTTAAAAGCAAGATACCCAATTACCAAGAACACAAGCACAATGCTCTAGCCAACTGAGCTATAAATTTTACGTGTTTTAAAAATGTATTTTTATTTAAAAACATGCAATTGACACCAAACTTAAGATATGAAACTAAACTAAAAAAAATACTCCAAGAAAAATTAAAAACTAATAAAGAAAAATAATATTTTTGAAAGATTTTTAAAAAGAAATAATAAAAGATGCAATCCTAGTGACTCTAAACCAAAAAGACAAATTTTTCCTAATCTAAGTAACAAGATAAACCGTCAGTTGTTCAAACTCGATCAATCCCCAGCAACGGTGCCAAAAACATGGTGCACGAAAATTACACTTATACTATGTAATTCCGCACAACTAACCAGCAAGTGCACTGGGTCGTCCAAGTAATACCTTACATGAGTAAGGGTCGATCCCACAGAGATTGCCAGCTTGAAGTAAGATATGGTTATCTTATTATTCTTAGTCAGGATATAAATAAGGTTCTTTAATTTTAATTGTAAAAAGTGAAAGAGCATGAAATGAATAATTGTTACGCAGTAATGGAGAATGGGTTGGAGTTTGGAGATGCTTTGTCCTTTGAATTTCTGCTTTCTTATTGTCTTCTTCTTCATGCACACAGTTTCCTTCCATGGCAAGCTTTATGTTGGTGGATTACCGTTGTCAATGGCTACCAGTCGTCCTCTCAGTGAAAAGGGTCCATGTACATGGCTAATCATCTGTTGGTTCTCACTAATGTTGGAATAGGATCCATTGATCCTTTTGCGTCTGTCACCATGCCCAGCATTCATGAGTTTCAGGCTCGTCACAGTCATCCCTTCCCGGATCCTACTCGGAATACCACAGACAAGGTTTAGACTTTCTAGATGTCAGGAATGCTGCCAATTGATTCCAGCTTATACCACGAAGACTATGATCTCACGGATTTAAATGCTCTGTTGTCAAGAGAGGCAGTCAAACTCGTCAGCTAGGAACCCAAGAGACATCCATTCAATCTAAGGTAAAACGGAAGTCGTTGTCAGGCACGCGTTCATAGGTTAAGAATGGTGATGAGTGTCACGGATCATCACATTCACCATGTTGAAGTGCGAATGAACATCTTAGAATAAAAACAAGCGAGATTGAATAGAAAACAAAAATACTTGCATTAATTCATCGAGATGCTGCAGAGCTCCTCACCACCAACCATGGGGTTTAGAGACTCATGCCGTCAAAGGTACAATTTCAAATGTAAAAAATGTCATGAGATCCAAAATAAATCTCTAAAAGTAGTTTTTATATTCAACTAGTAACCTAGGTTTACAGAAAATGAGTAAACTAAGATAGATAGTGCAGAAATCCACTTCTGGGGCCCACTTGGTGTGTGCTGGGGCTGAGCATTGAAGCTTTCATGTGCATAGGCTATTCTTGGAGTCAAACGCCAGTTTGTAACATATTTTTGGTGTTTAAATCTGGTTTGTAACTTGTTTCTAGCGCTTGACGCCAGAATAGGGCAGAAAGCTAGCATTAAACGCTAGTTTGCATCATCTAAACTTGGGAAAAGTATGGACTTTTATATATTACTGGAAAGCCCTGGATGTCTACTTCCAACGCAATTGAGAGCACGTCATTTGGATTTTGGTAGCTCCAAATACTCCACTTCGAGTGCAGGGAGGTCAGATTCCGACTGCATCAGCAGTCCTCTATCAGCCTCATAATCAGATTTTTGCTCAGGTCCTTCAATTTCAACCAGAAAATACCTGAAATCACAGAAAAACACACAAACTCATAGTAAAGTCCAGAAATGTGATTTTTGCATAAAAACTAATAAAAATATACTAAAAAGTAGCTAGATCCTACTAAAAACTATATTAAAACACCCCCAAAAAGCGTAAAAAATATCCACTCATCAATAATTCAAAAGGGCATAATTGATCTCAATCCTTAAGTCCTAGTCAACTCACTAATTACTTAGTGAAAGACTAGCGTCAATGGAAATCAAACCAACTAACAATCCTAACATAATGTAGAATAGACATCCATAACTCAGGTTCACCTAATTACCCAATTCCTAACCAAGAGGGTGAAAAACTATACAAGAACTAGAAGAGACATTTTGTCAAACACCTAGCATGCATAAAAGAGAAAAATATCATAATTTGCAATAAAATAAAATCACAACTACCAATTGCATGAGAATAATAATAAAAACTCAACAAATATTAAAGAAAGATAAAATATCAAAATTGCATTAATAAAACCAAAATTGACAAGAGTATTCATAAACTAAAAATGGAAAAGTGAGAAAATAACAAAAGAGATGAAGATGATCAAGACAAGAAAGCTTGAAAGCATAACTGAAATTACACTAAAAAAAGAATAAATACTGAAATTAAAGAAAAATTAAACTAAGAAACCCTAATTCTAGAGAGAAAGGGGAGCTTCTCTCTCTAGAAAAACTAAACAAAAACATATAAAAACCTAAACCTAAGTGCTCCCCCCTTCATCCTTCTTTACTTTGGCTTGAAATAGGTTCAGAAATGAATTGGACTGGATTTTAGAGGCCCAGAATTTGCCCCCAGCGATTTGCAATTAATGAGCTCACGTGCCAGGACTTGTGCGTACGAACAGGTGTGTGCGTACGCACACTTGCTAAATCCTGACTTGTGCGTACGCACATATTGTGTGTGTATGCACTCTTAAACTTATGTCTAGTATAATAAATTGTATATCATATGAAGCCCCAGACGTTAGCTTTCCAATGTCACTAGAAGCGTCTCATTTGGACCTCTGTAGCTTAAGTTATGATCACTTTAGTATCAAGAGGTAAGGATTGAGAGCTTTACAAATCCTTCATTTCTTGAATTCTTCCACTTTATATGCTTTCCTTCCACTTTCTCAAGCCATTTGACGCACAGAAAATCACCGATTAAGAGTTTATAAAGAAAACAGCATTGCAAGTATAGCTCTTAACCAATGAAGATATCGCGTATTAATTTAAAAGAGTTGTCACAAAATTTAAAAATAAAATACTTGGAGTGTGAATCCCAGGTCGTCTCCCAACGAGTTGACAAAAGAGTGCTATTTTATTGATTAGAGGTTTTCCAAGGATTTTTTTAAGAGTTGAAGAACAGAAAGATAAATGATTGAGAATTTATATAATCAAATAAAAGCCTTGACCAGGGGTAGATTAATTGGAAGTTCTATCCTTGTTGGAATTTCTCAAGTGTAGCTTCAAGAGGTTGTTATTTTCACTTAGTTAACCCTTACTAAATAAAGGAAAGTCAAGTAATTGAGCTAACTCTTATTTGCAAGTCCTAATCCTCTCCCTTGGGAAGAATTAGCGTTAGTAAATAGAAAATTAGCCAATAACTTCCAAATTAACTAATCGCTTGAGCATTCCAACTCAAGGGTCTCCTTTTAATCAACCCCTAAGTCAAGTGGGAGTTCTACTCCATTGACATGAATATAACTTTCACAGAATTAAAAGAGGAATAAAAGGAAGACATGATAAACAATAACTGAAAATTAATTAAAAGTAAAAATGGTTCTTTGCATTAATAAATTCTAAAAACAATCCAATTGTAACTCTGAATAAGGATTAAGGATATGAAAGAGTAATAGACAAAGGAAACAAACTGGAATAAATGAAACTTCAACGAAGGTAGCAACTCTTCTCAATATCCAAATCAATAGCAAAAAGCAATAATATTTAAAGAACTATGAATGTGAAGAAAAACTATGTAGAATGAGAATGTGTGTTGAGTCTCTGCTGTTCTTTGGCTATAGTATGCATTTTTTGGCAGAAAAATGGGTCTAAGACTGGCCCGAAATCGCCCTGAGCATTTTCTGCAATTTCTGCAAATCGCGCATGTCACGCGTATGCGTCACTAATGCGTGCGCATCGTTTGGCAATTTTCCTTGTCACGCGCAGCGTCAGGCACGTGCACGCATCGTTGAGCAAACTCCATTTCACGTGCACGCGTGAACCATGCGTGCGCGTCGCTCCTCGCTGATTGTCTCCTTTATTTCTTGTGCTCTTTCCATTTTTGCAAGCTTCCTCTCCATCCTCCAAGCCATTCCTGCCCTATAAAGCCTGAAATCATTGAACACACAGATCACGGCATCGAATGGTAGAAAAGGGGAATTAAAATACACAAATTAGAGGCTTAGGAAGCAAGTTTTCAAACATATAACAAAACTAGAAAGGGATTGTATAACCATGCAATTTTTATGAATAAGTGTGCAAAGGTTTGATAAAAACCACTCAATTGAGCACAAGATAAACCATAAAATAGAGGGTTTATCAATCTCCCCACACTTAAACGTTAGCATGTCCTCATGCTAAGCTCAAGGAAACAAAAAGAATGAACAGGGGAAAGTAAGACTCGTTAAATGCAACCTATATATTAATGCAACTATATGCTAAGATGATTATGTCTACTCGATTGAAAATAAACAAATCCTCTAAGAAAAACATAAATCGAATTCCACTAATTCAAATCATACAATTAAAGGCAAGAAACTTGAAAGAAGATAGCTCATGAAAGCTGGGAACATAGAGTTAAGCTTGAATCCTCACTGGGAGTGTATATGCACTCTAGTCACTCAAGTGTATAGGATAATTCACTGTAGTCTCCTCTAATCATGCTTTCTAACACCTTGTTCTTCATCCAACCAGTCAAAAAATATCCAATGCACACATGCAAACATCATGAGGTCTTTCCTTAAGGTTGTAATGGGGCTTAGGTAGGGGTGAGGGTACATGTATGGCCAAGTGAGCTGAAAATTGAATCCTTGATTATCCTAAGTTCTCACCTAACACACACACACATTCCCTATGCTTCTAAAATCATGCCTAAATACCCATAATCTTACTTTGTATGTTGCACCTACTCATGCATTTAAATGTTCTTTTTATTTCACCTCATATGCATTGATTCTTTTTATTAAACTTATCATTTGGGGTGCTTTCATTCCCCTAAACTTAAACTAAAACATACAAATATTTTATTTATTTATTTATTTATTTATTTATTTATTTATTTATTTATTTATTTGTAAGCATCATAGCATCAATGCATTTGGTTTTCATAATTTCACATGAGTAGCATTTAGACCTTAGATATTTATAAATTAACATACATTCTTATAAACCCGAGTTCCCATAGTTTCCCCACATTTAGTTTACACACAATCTCTATCTTAAGCTAACCAAAGATTCAATTTGGGGTAATAAATTTATTTTTTTATTTAAGACTAGTAATGTGGTAAAATATGAAACAAATGGGGATTAATAGGCTCAAAGTGGCAAACAATGGATAATTAGAATGGTAGGCCATTTAGGATAGTGAGCTAATAACAAATGATGGCCTCAAGCATACATATGCATGAATACATTAAATAATAGACATATAGAACGGAACAAACCATAGATTGCAATCATAGAGGAGAGAAAACACACAAGAATAAAAATCATGGTCAAATAATGTAACCATACAATTAGGCTCAAAATCTCACTAGGTTGTATGTTCTAGTTCTAAAACCATGTTCCAAATTACAATCTTCAAACAAGCTTAACATAGAATTTTGGTTTGAAAAAGTGAAATTTTTCAAAAATAGGGTCTTTGAAAAGAACTTATTATTTTTCAACCAAGTAGAGTATATGATGACCCAGAATTCACTACCCACATATAAAGTGAATCCGTTCTTTGGCAAGCGCACCAAATATCGTCAAGTAATAACCCACTAGGAGTGGGATCGTATCCACAGAGATTAATGGGATTAAGCAAGCAATAGTTGGTTAATTATTTTAGTTAGACGATTCAAGTTTTAGTGATAATCAACAAGAAATGTAAATGACTTGAAATTAAAGGAAAGCAATAAAGTGGAAGGAAAGTAAATGGCAAGGAAAGTAAAGTACAAGAAAGTAAAGTGCTGGAAATGTAAAGTGCAGAAAATATAAACAACCATAAAGTAAAGGAAAGAAAGAAAGATTAAATAAACATTGGGGTAAAAAGATATTGCATTCTCCGGATTAATTAATTTCATCTCATCTTCAATCATGCAACTCATTGACCTCTTGGCAATCATGATTGATTGAGCCCCAGTTCCTTGGTGACTCAATCTCTCAAATCTTGAGCAATAGCCAATTCCTTGGTCTAATTGCTCATGAGAAGAGATAAAGAATGGTCCCTGATTATACCACACATCATCATAGGTCCAACTAGAGGGAGGATTATATGTCACCATATCCAAACACCATAACCCAAATCCTACTCAAGTGTGAGAAAGAATTTCAAGCATGGTTTTATGTTTCCTCTTCCAAGGTTCCCATAAAACCCAATTGCATTCAATCTCTTTTCCAAGATAATTGAATGCTAGAATGAAGAACAAAATCCTTTCTAGTAAATCAAAGTGAGATGAATAGAAGAAGAAGAATAAAAGCAATCAATCCATTGAAAAACAATAGAGCTCTCTTTCCCAATGGAAAAAGTTAGTAATTCATAACTAAATTATTTACAAAGTAAGAAAGAGAAGAGGAGAAATTGATGGTGAACTGAGAGGGTCCTAAGACTTCCCCCAATCCAGCATGACTAATTCTATGAAGCTAAGGCCTTTATATAGGCTTTCCAAAATTTCATACTTAAATGAAATTGAAAGCAAATTACAATGAAATGAAAATAAACTATTCTAGATGCTTCTTGTGGCCTTGATTGGTTGACAATTGTGGCTTGAATGAGAGTTGGAGTGGACTTGGTTGATGATTGGGGGCTGCAGAAAGAAGTTGGCGTGTGGTTCCAAGTGCCACTTGACAAACCCCATTTTGAGGGTTTATCTTGTGCTTGATTTTAGGGGATTTTATAACCTTTTACCCACATTTATTCAATGAAATAGCATGGTTTTGTATATTCTCCTTTAATTGTGCTTAAGAGTGAAAACATGCTTTTTAGGACTTAAAATAGCTAAATCTAATTCTCCTTGATTCCATTAGATGCCTTGATATGTTTTTTAAGTGATTTAAGGTTTAGGAGGCAAATATTGGATCAAGGGAATGAAGAAAGAAAGCATGAAAAGTTGGAGAACTTATGAAGAAATGAAAGAACCGGAAAGCTGTCAAGCCGACCTCTACGCACTTAAACGACCATAACTTGAGCTACAGAGGTCCAAATGATGTGGTTCCAGTTGGGTTGGAAAGCTAACATCCGGGGCTTCGAAACGATATAAGATTTGCCATATTTGCTACACGTATGGTGGCGCGCACGCGCAAAGTACGCGCACGCACCGTTGGTGCACGTGATCACTTCATGCAAACTCGTGGCTAGCGAATTTACAAGCCTTGTGGGCCCAATCCAACTCATTTCTAATGCTATTTAAGCCAAGGATTGAAGGGGGAATGAAGATACTTTACACACTTTAGATTTTAGTTACCATTAGTCATAGTTTAGTAGTTAGAAGTAGTTTCTAGAGAGAGAAGCTCTCACTTCTCTCTAGAATTAGGATTAGGATTAGGATTAGTTCTTAGATCTAGGTTTTAATCTTTGCTTTCTTCTACTTCTACATTTCAATTCTTTGTTGTTAGATTCATTCTCCTTCCATTCTTTTATTGTAATTTTCTTTATGTTGTTCTTATATTTTGTTGTAGATCTAGTATTGTTCCTTCTACATTCTTCCAATTCAATAAGAGGTAATTCATACTAAATATGTCTTCTTTACTTTTCTATTGTTGATCTCTTGTTTTTGTAGTTGTAGATTCCTTTAATTCTTGCATTTAATAATGTTCACTTCTATTGCACTTTATGTGTTTGTTGAAATGTCTCTTTTAGTTTTAGTGTAGATTTTGTTCCTCTTGGCCTAGGTAGAGTAATTAGTGACACTTGAGTTATCTAATTCCTTTGTTGATTGATAATTGGAGAGATTGCTAATTGGTTTGGAGTGCACTAAAGCTAGTCTTTCCTTGGGAGTTGGCTAGGACTTGTGGCTCAAGTCAATTCATCCACTTGACTTTCCTTTCTTTAGTAAGGGTTAACTAAGTGGTAGCAATGAACAATTCTCATCACAATTGAGAAGGATAACTAGGATAGGACTTCTAGTTCTCATATCTTGCCAAGAGCTTTGTTAGTTGTTAGTTTATTTTCTTTGCCATTTATATTTCTTGTCAAAAATCTTAAAAACCCCAAATATGATTCACAACCAATAACAAGACACTTTATTACAATTCCTAGGGAGAACGACCCGAGGTCCAATACTTCGGTTATTAATTTTAGGGGTTTGTTACTTGTGACAAACAATCTTTTGTATGAAACTATGCGCGCGTTGTGCCTTTGGCACAACCCCACTTGCGCGTACGCGCAAATGACGCGTACGCGCCACTCTCGAAATAAACCATCCGCGCGCGCGCAATGCACTTGTACGCGTGGATGCCCTTTCTTCCATCCACTTCGTTTCTTCTCCTCTTTCCATTTCTTTCCTTCTCCTTTCTTCTTCCCTTCTTCTACCCCTCATCCAACACTTCCAAACACCATGGATAACCATTTATATTAGTTAGTTTTAGTTTAGTTTTCATTTTATTTTCTCTCTTTTCATCATAAGTGTTGGATTATTGACTTTGTTTACTACACATTGTTGCCTCCTTATTGCCTAAATGCTAATTTAGCATTAATGTTTTTAGATAATCTTTGTTGGATCCTATGATTGAGGTTATATTTTGCTACTTGGTCTTGAGTTTTTCATGCTTATCTTTTTTGAAAAATACCAAGTGATGGGAATTGCCTTCGAACTTGTAACTCTTCTTGAATTACATGATTTGGCCACCATGTGATTTGAGCCTTATTTTGTGATTAGGCAACCTCTTGATGATGGATGATGTTGTGCATTTACCTTAATGCATTGTGTTTCATGATCATATGCATCCATATGTGTTTGACTTGAATGCTTTCATGCTTCTTTAATGCTTGTTTGACCTTACAAGTTTACTTAAAGCATCTCAAGCATACTAGAATGAGTAAAGTGCATGCTTCTTTGGTGACATAGCTTTTTATGCTAATGTGTGTTCTAAACCGCGCAATTTAGAATTCACACACCTAATATTTCTTAATGTCACACTAATTCACTCACTCAATTCTAGTGATTTACCTCACTCCAACAAAGTATGCTTCCTTGATTTTGTATTGTCTCATCTTATGGTGTTATATTTTTGTTTTTCATGAACAATGCACCACAAGCAAACATGGAAGCAAGACTAAAAACACGTAGCAATCCGGAGAGTCGCCGTACCCCCTTGCTCATCTTTGAGTGCACCGAGGACGGTGCAAACTTTTAAGTGTGGGGAGGTCGTCCGACCGATCGGCGATTTTGGGTGACAAGTTTCTAATTCCAACACTTTTGCATTTCATTCTAGGATTTTAGGATTTTTACTTGCATTCTCTTAATTTTTGCATATGTATACATAATAAGCTTAGTCAAAATAATGAATTTTCAAGATTTCTATCTATAGGGCATACCAATTGATTTGAGTGAAAACTCTTCATAGAACTTGCTTGAAATATATATATTGTGGATCATATTTTTGAGCTAAGAACACAAGCAAGTGAGATTTGAGCCTAATGGTGTGGTTACGTCCTATAACCACTTATTTTCCTTCTCGTGTGCATTATTCTCTTTCTATAATTGTAATCTTTGATTTGTTTGATTCTTTATGTCCATTATTTTGTGTATTCATGCATTTATATGATTGAGGCCATCGTTTCATTAGCTCACTTATCCAAATAGCCAACCTTTTATATTCCTTTGTTAGCCAATTTGAGCCTACGCTTAACCCACTTGTTCTTAATTTAGCACATTACAAGCCTAAAGCGGAAAACAATAAATGTCCTTATTTGGATCTTTGATTAGCTTAGGCTAGTGTGTGTGAGTATCATTCAAGTGTGGGAACCTTGGGACATTGGGTGAATAAAAGGGTAGTTTTGTATTATTATTGGAAATATGGGGAATTGGGTACATACTCATGTATTGATCAAATGTAAAACCTTGTGCATTGAGGCTCTTGTATATAGAAAGAAAAAAAATGAGAAAAACAAAAGAAAAAAAGAAAAGAAAAATAATATGGAAAAAAAATAGAAAAAGAAAAAAAAGAAGAAAAATAATAAAAAGGGGACAAAATGCCCCAAATCAAAGTATAGTCCAATAAAATCAATGCATAGGTGTTGTGAAATTAAAAAGGAATACATGAGTATGTGAAAAAGTGAGGAATGGATAGTTAGATTAGAACTTAATTGTATAGGATGTCATAGATTAGGTGGGAAGTTTAAGCTTATCAAAGATTCAAATTTCAAACTCACTTAACCAAATATGCATCCTACCTTGACCCTAGCCCCATTACAACCTAAAGAAAAGACCTCATGATACTTGTATGCATGCATGAAATATATGTCAATTGTTAGAAGAAAAACAAATCTTAGAAAGTATGATTAGGAGAGAATTGAGTGAATCAACCCTGAACACTTGAGCGAATAGAGTGCAAACACATCCGGTGAGGGTTTGATGCTCAATTACATGTTTCCACCTATGATCATCTCTTCTCATGAAAGTTTGTAAAAATATTTAATAACTCAATTTAATTGTGGGGTAGACTTGCTAGTCCTTAGCCCTTGTGCATATATGCTTCTTGGGAATTGATTTATTTTGACCAAGCAATTGCATTCATTTAGATAGTTGCATATAGGTAGATTGCATTTAGTTAGTTTCCATTGAATAAATGCCATACCCTTTACTTCATTCTTGGTTTAAGCATGAGGACATGCTTGGTTTAAGTGTGGGGAGGTTGACAAACCCCATTTTGAGGGTTTATCTTGTGCTTGATTTTAGGGGATTTTATAACCTTTTACCCACATTTATTCAATGAAATAGCATGGTTTTGTATATTCTCCTTTAATTGTGCTTAAGAGTGAAAACATGCTTTTTAGGACTTAAAATAGCTAAATCTAATTCTCCTTGATTCCATTAGATGCCTTGATATGTTTGTTAAGTGATTTAAGGTTTAGGAGGCAAAGATTGGATCAAGGGAATGAAGAAAGAAAGCATGAAAAGTTGGAGAACTCATGAAGAAATGAAAGAACCGGAAAGCTGTCAAGCGGACCTCTTCGCACTTAAACGACCATAACTTGAGCTACAGAGGTCCAAATGATGCGTTTCTAGTTGGGTTGGAAAGCTAACACCCGGGGCTTCGAAACGATATAAGATTTGCCATAGTTGCTACACGTATGGTGGCGCGCACGCGCAAAGTACGCGCACGCGCCGTTGGTGCACGTGATCACTTCATGCAAACTCGTGGCTAGCGAATTTACAAGCCTTGTGGGCCCAATCCAACTCATTTCTAATGCTATTTAAGCCAAGGATTGAAGGGGGAATGAAGATACTTTACACACTTTAGATTTTAGTTACCATTAGTCATAGTTTAGTAGTTAGAAGTAGTTTCTAGAGAGAGAAGCTCTCACTTCTCTCTAGAATTAGGATTAGGATTAGGATAAGTTCTTAGATCTAGGTTTTAATCTTTGCTTTCTTCTACTTCTACACTTCAATTCTTTGTTGTTAGATTCATTCTCCTTCCATTCTTTTATTGTAATTTTCTTTATGTTGTTCTTATATTTTGTTGTAGATCTAGTATTGTTCCTTCTACATTCTTCCAATTCAATAAGAGGTAATTCATACTAAATATGTCTTCTTTACTTTTCTATTGTTGATCTCTTGTTTTTGTAGTTGTAGATTCCTTTAATTCTTGCATTTAATAATGTTCACTTCTATTGCACTTTATGTGTTTGTTGAAATGTCTCTTTTAGTTTTAGTGTAGATTTTGTTCCTCTTGGCCTAGGTAGAGTAATTAGTGACACTTGAGTTATCTAATTCCTTTGTTGATTGATAATTGGAGAGATTGCTAATTGGTTTGGAGTGCACTAAAGCTAGTCTTTCCTTGGGAGTTGGCTAGGACTTGTGGCTCAAGTCAATTCATCCACTTGACTTTCCTTTCTTTAGTAAGGGTTAACTAAGTGGTAGCAATGAACAATTCTCATCACAATTGAGAAGGATAACTAGGATAGGACTTCTAGTTCTCATATCTTGCCAAGAGCTTTGTTAGTTGTTAGTTTATTTTCTTTGCCATTTATATTTCTTGTCCAAAATCTTAAAAACCCCAAATATGATTCACAACCAATAACAAGACACTTTATTACAATTCCTAGGGAGAACGACCCGAGGTCCAATACTTCGGTTATTAATTTTAGGGGTTTGTTACTTGTGACAAACAATCTTTTGTATGAAAGGATTATTGTTTGGTTTAGGAACTATACTTGCAACGAGAATTCATTTGTGAAATTCTAAACCGTCAAAAATCCTTTCGTCAAAATGGCGCCGTTGCCGGGGAATTGCAATGGTGTTATGTTATTGGTTATTGTATATATGTGAATATTGTGAATATGTTTGCTTTTTGCTTCTTTGTTAGTTTTTAGTTTGTTCTTTTTATTTGTTACTATTTTTGCTTTTGCCCTCTCTTGCTATCATGAATTCTCACTTTGGCTATGAGTGTAGTTACAATTATGTTGTAGGTGATGAGAGCTACAATGAAGATGTGTATCAAGGATGGGACAATCAAAGGTGGGAAGAGCCTTATGCTTATGATCAATCCTCTTGGCAACAACCCCCACCAATGCACTATGAAGAAGAGCCATTCTATGATGCATACCAATCCAATGGCTATGGTGAATCTCCTTGTGATTTTCAAGAACCACCACCATATGCCTATGAGTCATATCCTCAACATGAACTTCAACCACACTCACAAGCCTATTTTCAACAAACACCTCCATATGACCATGATCCTTACCCACCATACCAACCTCCTTTTGAACCATATGAGCCATACATGGAACCACAATTCCAAGATTACTACTCCCAAGAACCACCTCAATACACACCACCACCTTACCAAGAAGAACCACCTTCCTATAATGAACCCTTTCTCCAAAATGATGAACCCTCCCATCCACCTCAATCTCTAATGGATGAAACCCTCGGCGTTCTTCTTCAAGGACAAGAGGAGATGACAAGGGATGTGCAACAATTCATAACCACCTTAGATGAGGTGGTAAACCGGCTAGCATCCCAACTTTTGGACACTCAAGGAACTCCCATAGCTACATGTGGAGAATCTAAAGAGGAGCATAGCTTAAAGGAGAGATTGGAAACTTCGGTGGAAAAGGAGGAATGCTACTTTGTGTTAGAACAATTGGAGGAACCTATGACCATTGAAGAAAAGGAAGAAGTGGTTGAAGACCTAGGAGATGCGGAACCTCCATGGGAACCTAGAGTTATAGAAAACTCCTCCAAGAAGATTGAAGTTGATGTTGAGGAGGAATGTGCACAACCTCCAAGGCATATCCCATATGAAGACTTGGAAGGAGTGAAGCAAGAATTGAGTTCCCTTGGTGATGAAGATCATGCATCCAATCTTCTTGGTGAAGAATCCTTTGAATTTGAAGAACCTTCTCCCAATGAATTTGAAAGTGATGTGGAGGTAGATTTCTCTCAACCTCCCATTTATGACTTGAGTGATGGAGAAGAGTGGGATGAAAATGATGCACAAAGGATTGAAAGTGAAGAAGTTTGTGAAAAGGTGGAGGCAATCAAGGAAGAAAATAAGGGAGTGGAGCTTACTAGCACATTGGAAATACCTCTCCCCAAGCCACCACCATCCACTCTCTCATTCAAGTGGGTAAATTCCTTATACTCAAGCTTTATTATTCCCCTTGAATATGGTTTGCTTGAAACGGATGGTCAACTTAGATATATCTGTGGCTTTAAGAGTAAAAAGGAGATGGTTAGTGGTTGGAAGCATCATTCTAGGTTCACTATGGTCACATGTCCAAAGCTTGATAGCAAAGGTTGGTGTATAACTAGAGTACATGGGTCTAGAAGGATGTTTGGTCACCTTGTTGAGAATTCACCTTGCTCACCACCCACATGGATTAATGATAATCAACTTGGAGATGGGTGTGAAGACAAAATATAGGATCCGGGAACACATGAGGATCAACATTGGGAGACCATGGTTTGTGAAGAACTCCATCAAAGCTTGGAGATATTAATCTTGAATGATGGAGCTTATTGGAAGTCCAAGCATTGGTGGAAGTTCCAAGATGAGTACAAGCACAAGCCACCTTGAGAGAAGCTCCCCATAAGTCCAACTTAAGGACAATAAATAAAAGTGCTAGGTGGGAGACACCCCACCATGGTAAAATCCTTGCATTTTCTCTTTTTGTACATATTGGTAGAATTGGTTTAAATTCTTGTTTTGATTGATTTGATGAGTTTAATTGGTATTTTAGTATGTTAAATAAGGTTTTAGGGTGTTTTGGTAGTTGTTTGGAGGTTTGGAATGCTTGGATTGGTGCAAAAACATAGCAAAAAGTTTTGAAAAACAGAGCACCATCCACGCGTACGCGCACTACACGCGTACGCGTACATTGAGCATTTTCGACCATCCACGCGAGCGCGCCATGCACGCGTACGCGTGGGTTGAGAAGTTCCACCTTCCATGCATTAACCCGAGAGTTAGGCCCGCACTATGCGCGCGTTGTGCCTTTGGCACAACCCCACTTGCGCGTACGCGCAAATGACGCGTACGCGCCACTCTCGAAATAAACCATCCGCGCGCGCGCGCAATGCACTTGTACGCGTGGATGCCCTTTCTTCCATCCACTTCGTTTCTTCTCCTCTTTCCATTTCTTTCCTTCTCCTTTCTTCTTCCCTTCTTCTACCCCTCATCCAACACTTCCAAACACCATGGATAACCATTTATATTAGTTAGTTTTAGTTTAGTTTTCATTTTATTTTCTCTCTTTTCATCATAAGTGTTGGATTATTGACTTTGTTTACTACACCTTGTTGCCTCCTTATTGCCTAAATGCTAATTTAGCATTAATGTTTTTAGATAATCTTTGTTGGATCCTATGATTGAGGTTATATTTTGCTACTTGGTCTTGAGTTTTTCATGCTTATCTTTTTTGAAAAATACCAAGTGATGGGAATTGCCTTCGAACTTGTAACTCTTCTTGAATTACATGATTTGGCCACCATGTGATTTGAGCCTTATTTTGTGATTAGGCAACCTCTTGATGATGGATGATGTTGTGCATTTACCTTAATGCATTGTGTTTCATGATCATATGCATCCATATGTGTTTGACTTGAATGCTTTCATGCTTCTTTAATGCTTGTTTGACCTTACAAGTTTACTTAAAGCATCTCAAGCATACTAGAATGAGTAAAGTGCATGCTTCTTTGGTGACATAGCTTTTTATGCTAATGTGTGTTCTAAACCGCGCAATTTAGAATTCACACACCTAATATTTCTTAATGTCACACTAATTCACTCACTCAATTCTAGTGATTTACCTCACTCCAACAAAGTATGCTTCCTTGATTTTGTATTGTCTCATCTTATGGTGTTATATTTTTGTTTTTCATGAACAATGCACCACAAGCAAACATGGAAGCAAGACTAAAAACACGTAGCAATCCGGAGAGTCGCCGTACCCCCTTGCTCAACTTTGAGTGCACCGAGGACGGTGCAAACCTTTAAGTGTGGGGAGGTCGTCCGACCGATCGGCGATTTTGGGTGACAAGTTTCTAATTCCAACACTTTTGCATTTCATTCTAGGATTTTAGGATTTTTACTTGCATTCTCTTAATTTTTGCATATGTATACATAATAAGCTTAGTCAAAATAATGAATTTTCAAGATTTCTATCTATAGGGCATACCAATTGATTTGAGTGAAAACTCTTCATAGAACTTGCTTGAAATATATATATTGTGGATCATATTTTTGAGCTAAGAACACAAGCAAGTGAGATTTGAGCCTAATGGTGTGGTTACGTCCTATAACCACTTATTTTCCTTCTCGTGTGCATTATTCTCTTTCTATAATTGTAATCTTTGATTTGTTTGATTCTTTATGTCCATTATTTTGTGTATTCATGCATTTATATGATTGAGGCCATCGTTTCATTAGCTCACTTATCCAAATAGCCAACCTTTTATATTCCTTTGTTAGCCAATTTGAGCCTACGCTTAACCCACTTGTTCTTAATTTAGCACATTACAAGCCTAAAGCGGAAAACAATAAATGTCCTTATTTGGATCTTTGATTAGCTTAGGCTAGTGTGTGTGAATATCATTCAAGTGTGGGAACCTTGGGACATTGGGTGAATAAAAGGGTAGTTTTGTATTATTATTGGAAATATGGGGAATTGGGCACATACTCATGTATTGATCAAATGTAAAACCTTGTGCATTGAGGCTCTTGTATATAGAAAGAAAAAAAATGAGAAAAACAAAAGAAAAAAAGAAAAGAAAAATAATATGGAAAAAAAATAGAAAAAGAAAAAAAAAGAAGAAAAATAATAAAAAGGGGACAAAATGCCCCAAATCAAAGTATAGTCCAATAAAATCAATGCATAGGTGTTGTGAAATTAAAAAGGAATACATGAGTATGTGAAAAAGTGAGGAATGGATAGTTAGATTAGAACTTAATTGTATAGGATGTCATAGGTTAGGTGGGAAGTTTAAGCTTATCAAAGATTCAAATTTCAAACTCACTTAACCAAATATGCATCCTACCTTGACCCTAGCCCCATTACAACCTAAAGAAAAGACCTCATGATACTTGTATGCATGCATGAAATATATGTCAATTGTTAGAAGAAAAACAAATCTTAGAAAGTATGATTAGGAGAGAATTGAGTGAATCAACCCTGAACACTTGAGCGAATAGAGTGCAAACACATCCGGTGAGGGTTTGATGCTCAATTACATGTTTCCACCTATGATCATCTCTTCTCATGCAAGTTTGTAAAAATATTTAATAACTCAATTTAATTGTGGGGTAGACTTGCTAGTCCTTAGCCCTTGTGCATATATGCTTCTTGGGAATTGATTTATTTTGACCAAGCAATTGCATTCATTTAGATAGTTGCATATAGATAGATTGCATTTAGTTAGTTTCCATTGAATAAATGCCATACCCTTTACTTCATTCTTGGTTTAAGCATGAGGACATGCTTGGTTTAAGTGTGGGGAGGTTGACAAACCCCATTTTGAGGGTTTATCTTGTGCTTGATTTTAGGGGATTTTATAACCTTTTACCCACATTTATTCAATGAAATAGCATGGTTTTGTATATTCTCCTTTAATTGTGCTTAAGAGTGAAAACATGCTTTTTAGGACTTAAAATAGCTAAATCTAATTCTCCTTGATTCCATTAGATGCCTTGATATGTTTGTTAAGTGATTTAAGGTTTAGGAGGCAAAGATTGGATCAACGGAATGAAGAAAGAAAGCATGAAAAGTTGGAGAACTCATGAAGAAATGAAAGAACCGGAAAGCTGTCAAGCCGACCTCTTCGCACTTAAACGACCATAACTTGAGCTACAGAGGTCCAAATGATGCGGTTCTAGTTGGGTTGGAAAGCTAACATCCGGGGCTTCGAAACGATATAAGATTTGCCATAGTTGCTACACGTATGGTGGCGCGCACGCGCAAAGTACGCGCACGCGCCGTTGGTGCACGTGATCACTTCATGCAAACTCGTGGCTAGCGAATTTACAAGCCTTGTGGGCCCAATCCAACTCATTTCTAATGCTATTTAAGCCAAGGATTGAAGGGGGAATGAAGATACTTTACACACTTTAGATTTTAGTTACCATTAGTCATAGTTTAGTAGTTAGAAGTAGTTTCTAGAGAGAGAAGCTCTCACTTCTCTCTAGAATTAGGATTAGGATTAGGATAAGTTCTTAGATCTAGGTTTTAATCTTTGCTTTCTTCTACTTCTACATTTCAATTCTTTGTTGTTAGATTCATTCTCCTTCCATTCTTTTATTGTAATTTTCTTTATGTTGTTCTTATATTTTGTTGTAGATCTAGTATTGTTCCTTCTACATTCTTCCAATTCAATAAGAGGTAATTCATACTAAATATGTCTTCTTTACTTTTCTATTGTTGATCTCTTGTTTTTGTAGTTGTAGATTCCTTTAATTCTTGCATTTAATAATGTTCACTTCTATTGCACTTTATGTGTTTGTTGAAATGTCTCTTTTAGTTTTAGTGTAGATTTTGTTCCTCTTGGCCTAGGTAGAGTAATTAGTGACACTTGAGTTATCTAATTCCTTTGTTGATTGATAATTGGAGAGATTGCTAATTGGTTTGGAGTGCACTAAAGCTAGTCTTTCCTTGGGAGTTGGCTAGGACTTGTGGCTCAAGTCAATTCATCCACTTGACTTTCCTTTCTTTAGTAAGGGTTAACTAAGTGGTAGCAATGAACAATTCTCATCACAATTGAGAAGGATAACTAGGATAGGACTTCTAGTTCTCATATCTTGCCAAGAGCTTTGTTAGTTGTTAGTTTATTTTCTTTGCCATTTATATTTCTTGTCCAAAATCTTAAAAACCCCAAATATGATTCACAACCAATAACAAGACACTTTATTACAATTCCTAGGGAGAACGACCCGAGGTCCAATACTTCGGTTATTAATTTTAGGGGTTTGTTACTTGTGACAAACAATCTTTTGTATGAAAGGATTATTGTTTGGTTTAGGAACTATACTTGCAACGAGAATTCATTTGTGAAATTCTAAACCATCAAAAATCCATTCGTCACCACTGCCACTTGATTTTCCCCTTTGGGGTATGACCCACTTTGCAACGTTGAAAATATGGAGTTGGTTGGGCCTCAAAATGAATGTCCACTACAAAAGTGTTATATATTTTTGAAAATCCCTAAATATTAGCTTTCCAACGCCTTTGAAATCAACTTATTTGGACCTCTGTAGCTTACGTTATGCTCATTTGAAGGTGAAGAGGTCAGTCTGTCAGGTAGCCCAACGTGCCACGCCCACTTCTGGCGTGCCACGCCCCATATGTTGTGAAGCTGGTGTGCCACGCCCAAAACTGGCATGCCACACCTCAATGATGCACCAAAATCTCCTTTATGGCCATTAGAACTGGCGTGCTACGCCCAGAATTCCAAGTGGCATGCCCATTATGAAAACAGAGCTGGCGTACCACGCCTTTGATATCAAGTGGCACGCCCAGGTTTTACAACGCTGAATTAATGGCCTTTTTCACCTCTATTTTTAATGTCCACCCTATAGTGTTATATATGGTTGGAAAGCTCTTGATGTCAGCTTTCCAACGCCACCAAGATCACATCATTTGGACCTCTACAATCCAAGTTATGTTCCATTAAAGATAGAGAGGTCAGGATGGTAACTATGCAGTGACGTGTTATATCTTTTTGGAAAGACCTGGATGTCTACATTCTAATGGCACTAGAATCACCCCATTTGGAGTTGTGTAGCTCAAGATATCTTCATTTGAATGAGAGGAAGTCAGTGTTGGCATATGCCCCGGCGTGCCACGCCCACTTCTTGGCGTGTCACGCCCATAGTGGGGCTCAAAATCACTCCTCTGGAAGTTAAGCCTGGCGTGCCACACCCAAGATACCAAGTGGCACGCCCTCTTTGAGATCTTGACTCACAACTTGGCGTGCCATGCCCATAGCTCTAAGTGGCATGCCCATTGTGTTATGTTAAGCAAACCTTCTCTATTTTATTAGCCTGACGTGCCACGCCCAGAGCTCCAAGTGGCATGCCAGCTTTCTTTGCTTCTTTTGGTGCTTTTTTTTGCTTCTTTTTCCCTAAAATTCAACACAACCCCATTTCAAAGCAATGTACCATAGTATTTATCATTTGGTTCATGAAATTGCATTGATTAGTGAGATTATGCTATTTTTTTGGTCCTTTTAGATAAGAAAAAGGGTACATGATGCGCAGTCATCACAACACCAAACTTAAACTTTGCTTGTTCTCCAGCAAACAAGAATCATGCAATAAAGTTTGACAAACCAAGGTGAGAAGAATAACAATATTTATATTCATGGTTGGTGTTCATACCCTGACCGGGCTCCTCCAACTCGGCAAAATCCATGAAAGGTCCGACCTCGTCCCAAGGCCCACGCCTGAGGTCGGACCTCGGACAATAAAGCTAAGAAGGCCCATCAAAAGGAACGCAGCCCAAAACCTAAAGGCCGAAAAGGCCTAGGAAAGGCGGTTCCACAAAGATAGAGATAGAACTCCCAAAAGATAAGATAAGATAAGAATATCTTATCCAGGGAAGATCACGGCCAACTACTATAAATACACTGGAGCACCCAGGTATGACACACATTCCACATTCTACACATATCTGCTTGAACCCATGCTAACTTAAGCATCGGAGTGTCATTGCAGGTACAACCACCAACCACTCCACATATCAAGCTCGGGTCCCTGACCCCCACCTCGGGCCTCTCCAAGACGACCGAGCTACACGTTTCAGGTAACCCTCGGAACAGTTGGCTAGTTTCTTATGCATGCTACAATCACAAAAGAAATTCAAATGATTGATGCTTCTATCTAGCTCATTTTATGAAACCTTTTTCTTTATGTTTCTTCCTTGAAGCAAGCTTTTAAT
This sequence comes from Arachis hypogaea, assembly GCF_003086295.3. Classification (NCBI taxonomy): domain Eukaryota; kingdom Viridiplantae; phylum Streptophyta; class Magnoliopsida; order Fabales; family Fabaceae; genus Arachis; species Arachis hypogaea. Next base: position 61,091,051 of record NC_092041.1, on the reverse strand, counting down.
TCTTTTCTTATCTTAGCTTCTTGAGTGCTTTGCACCATGTGTTGAAAGCTATGACTCTAAATGCTTTGTTTTCAAGTATTACCACTTGATATATAAGGACCACAAGCATTTAATTAGAGTACTCTTTAAGCTCATTTGTTTCTTTTCTTTACTCTCTAATCATTGATGCTCAGAGCCTTGAGCTTTGAGGGTGTGCTTTGCACTTGAGCCTAGCCTTGACTCTAAGTATTTTGTTTTCAAGCTTTTTACTTGATACATAAACACCACAAGTACTTAACAAATGAATTGTCATTGGTACTCAGAGCCTTCAGCTTTCTCATTCTTTCCCTTTTTTTTTTGCCTTATTTACATTTTGCTTCTTCGAGGTTTTCATGATTTTAAAAATTTCATAAAATGTCCTAGATGAGAACTTCAATTAAATAAATTCCAATACAATTGAGCAACAATAATCATGCTAGCCTTCCAATACTTATATGCCCATGCCTAGTTCTTCTTTAATGACCTTGTTTGTTTATGATCATGAAACTAAATTGCTTTTGAACTCGCAAAACTCAAGATGGTAGTCATAATGTCATAGCACATGTTACAATTCAACAATCAAGCTATGCTTATTCTCAACACATATGTATACAAAGGAAATAGAAGACAATCATGCAACTTAAATGTACTGGAAACAAATAAGAGGAAAAGAAACTTTACCACCTTGTAATTCATCTTCATTGTTGTTGTCACTTTCCTCCTATTCTTCCCCTTCCCACACCAAACTTAGAATGATTACTTGTCCTCAAGCAACAAATAAAATAGTGGTGATGGGGTTCATGATAGGTCATGAATGTCTTAAAACAATAATATGTGAGTAATACATACGGTTAGGCAAGCAAAATGATACAATAAAGGCACAAGAAGTGAAAACGGGGACAATGTGATTGCATTATTAAGTGGTGTGCATGGTACATAGCATGGAAGATAGGTGGCAACACCAAACTTAGTGTGACACATTCATTTTAGAATGATGCAAGTACCTAGTGAAGATTGAAAATCAATTTGTTGCATGGCAACACCAAACTTAGAATGCAATCATATGCCAATTTATTGAAAATAAACAAAGAAAAGAAAGGAAATGTTACCTACTGTTGGGTTGCCTCCCAACAAGTGCTCTTTTAATGTCATTAGCTTGACATGTTGTTCTCAACTTTTTTCCTCTTCTTCTAGTTTGTTAAGAGGAATGACCTCAAGAGGAAGGAAGAGCAAGTTAATGTCCCCTGTTTTGAGTGCCTCCCAGCAAGCTTTCTTTCATTGTTAGCTTGAGTGAAGTTGCTTGTTGGGATAGGGGTGGGATTGCTTTTGGTTGACCTTTTCTTGTTCATGAATGTTGTCCTTCTTATCTTGGTCACAATCCTTATTTTGGTGCTTTTGTTGATTGCCTTCACTTCTTTGTTTTCAGAACATGGGTGTTGTGAGATGGTTGGAGTATCCTCTTTATCAAGAACATCTTGGAATAGTGGCTCACTTGGTACAAGGATCTCTTTCTCCTGCTCTACCAATTCCTCATTTTCACCCTCATTAAGAACTTCTCCACTCCTTAGACTGATGGCATGATATTCATTCCCAGGCCAAGGGAAGACATTGGTTGGTTCATCAACAAAATGTTGTGCCAATTGTCTCAATTGCTTTTCTTGATTTCTCCTTGAGATTTTCATATCTTCAATCACTTCTCTTACATTTTGCCTTAAGAACTCAATGAGTTGGGCAATGAAGAGATATCCACTGGAAAGTTCTTCCATTGCAAATTCTAGAAGATTTTGTGGAAGTGCATAGGTTGGACAATTATGGGATGATAGTCCTTGAAGAATGGGGTATGCAACATTAAAATTCCTTCCAAACCCAAAATTTTTATAGTTTTTATAACAATATGAACTATTTTGGGGCTCTAGGAGGTATTCCATTTCATTTGATTGCTCATATTCTATCATTCTTTGGTGATATTCCTAGCCACCATTAGGAAAATGACTATAATCATTTTGTGGTGGTGGGAAATATCACATATGACATGATTGATCAAAAAATGAGGTAGACTCCATTCTTACATGCAAAATGCTCTGTCTCAAACAATAATCACCAATAGAAATTGGAATCCCCATTGTCACAGAAGAGGGATTTTTAGTGAGGCAATAACACAAACACCTTAGTAGCAAGAGAAAATTAAAAGAAATTAAATGACAAAAACAAAAAGAAAGAAAAAATGTCTAATCTAGTTAATCAATCAACCGGTAGTTTGTTAATTACAATTAATCCCGGCAACGGTGCCATAAAACTTGATCGATCTGGAATTCACTACCCACATATAAAGTGAATCCGTTCTTTGGCAAGCGTACCAAATATCGTCAACTAATAACCCACTAGGAGTGTGATCGTATCCACAGAGATTAATGGGATTAAGCAAGCAATAGTTGGTTAATTATTCTAGTTAGACGATTCAGGTTTTAGTGATAATCAACAAGAAATGTAAATGACTTGAAATTAAAGGAAAGCAATAAAGTGCAAGGAAAGTAAATGGCAAGGAAAGTAAAGTACAAGAAAGTAAAGTGCTGGAAATGTAAAGTGCAGAAAATATAAACAACCATAAAGTAAAGGAAAGAAAGAATGATTAAATAAACATTGGGGTAAAGAGATATTGCATTCTCCGGATTAATTAATTTCATCTCATCTTCAATCATGCAACTCATTGACCTCTTGGCAATCATGATTGATTGAGCCCCAATTCCTTGGTGACTCAATCTCTCAAATCTTGAGCAATAGCCAATTCCTTGGTCTAATTGCTCATGAGAAGAGATAAAGAATGGTCCCTGATTATACCACACATCATCATAGGTCCAAGTAGAGGGAGGATTATATGTCACCATATCCAAACACCATAACCCAAATCCTACTCAAGTGTGAGAAAGAATTTCAAGCATGGTTTTATGTTTCCTCTTCCAAGGTTCCCATAAAACCCAATTGCATTCAATCTCTTTTCCAAGATAATTGAATGCTAGAATGAAGAACAAAATCCTTTCTAGTAAATCAAAGTGAGATGAACAGAAGAAGATGAATAAAAGCAATCAATCCATTGAAAAACAATAGAGCTCTCTTTCCCAATGGAAAGAGTTAGTAATTCATAACTAAATTATTTACAAAGTAAGAAAGAGAAGAGGAGAAATTGATGGTGAACTGAGAGGGTCCTAAGACATCCTCCAATCCAGCTTGACTAATTCTATGAAGCTAAGGCCTTTATATAGACTTTCCAAAATTTCATACTTAAATGAAATTGAAAGCAAATTACAATGAAATGAAAATAAACTATTCTAGATGCTTCTTGTGGCCTTGATTGGTTGAAACTTGTGGCTTGAATTAGAGTTGGAGTGGACTTGGTTGAAGGTTGGGGGCTGCAGGAAGAAGTTGGCATGTGGTTCCAAGTGCCACTCCCACTTGATTTTGCCCTTTGGGGTATGACCCACTTTGCAACGTTGAACGTATGGAGTTGGTTGGGCCTCAAAATGAATGTCCACTATAAAATATTATATATTATTGGAAAGCCCTGAATGTTAGCTTTCCAACGCCCTTGAAATCAACTTATTTGGACCTTTGTAGCTCAAGTTATGCCCAGTTGAAGGTGAAGAGGTCAGTCTGTCAGGTAGCCCAGCGTGCCACGCCCACTTCTGGTGTGCCACGCCCCATATGTTGTGAAGCTGGCATGCCACACCCAAAACTGGCGTGCCACGCCTCAATGATGCACCAAAATCTCCTCTTTGGCGTGCCCAGAATTCCAAGAGGCATGCCCATTATGAAAATAGAGCTGGCATGCCACGCCTTCGATATCAAATGGCACGCCCAGGTTTTACAATGCTGAATTAATGGCCTTTTTCACCTCTAGTTGTTATGTCCACCCTAAAGTGTTAGATATGGTTGGAAAGCGCTTGATGTCAGCATTCCAACGCCACCAAGTTCACATCATTTGGACCTCTATAACTCATGTTATGTTCCTTTGAAGATGAAGAGGTCAGGCTCGTAACTCTGCAGTGATGTGTTTTGCTCACTGTGATTTCGGGGTCAATATCTCCCCCAATTCTAGTGTCAATCATAAAGTGTTATATATGTTTGGAAAGCCTTGGATATCTACTTTCTAATTGCACTAGAATCACCCCATTTGGAGTTGTGTATCTCAAGATATCTTTATTTGAATAAGAAGAGGTCAGGCTGGCATATGCCCCGGCGTGCCACGCCCACTTCTTGGCGTGCCACGCCCATAGTGGGGCTCAAAATCACTCCTCTGGAAGTTAAGCCTGGCACGCCCAAGACACCAAGTGGCACACCTTCTTTGAGATCTTGACTTCACAACTTGGCATGCCCCGCCCAAAGCTCTAAGTGGCATGCCCATTGTGTTGTGTTAAGCAAACCTTCTCTGTTTTATTGGCCTGGCGTGCCACGCTCAGAGCTCCAAGTGGCTTGCTAGCTTTCTTTACTTCTTTTGGTGCTTTTTTTTTTGCTTCTTTTTCCCTGAAATTCAATACAACCCCATTTCAAAGCAATGTACCATAATATTTATCATTTGGTTCATGAAATTGCATTGATTAATGAGATTATGCTCTTTTTATGGTCCTTTTAGATAAGAAAAAAGGTACATGATGCGCAGTCATTAGTATACATGCAACTAATTATTACTATGCAATCTATTCTATCTAAACAAAAAAGAAAAATTTATCTACTGGTGCTAAGAGAAAGAAGAGTTACCGCTGAAAGTCAGGTACTGACTGACCTCCCCACACTTAAAGCTTGACTCTGTCCTCGGTGCCATCAGTCAAGAACAAGGGGGGTCTGGTAATAGCATCTGCACAATCGGGGTTGGCATGGCTCCCCGTGCTGGTAGTTGAGGTGGAGTCCGGAGTGTCTGGTTCTTCTGTGGGTGGGTGGTTACCAACAATCAGCTCCTTGAGGTATGTAAATTGGTGCTTGTTACGGCGCTCCATGCGATCCAACCTCTGTAGGATTTGATGGAGCAGCTGATTTATTGAAGATGCTTGTGATGCAGAAGGAGAAGGGATATCTCTGGTCGGGTCTTCAGTCTGGCTTGTAGGGGCTGCTGTGAGTCTGATGTATTTTCCGTTCGGAACATATTGATCATCCCGAGGAAGCATGGCCTTAGTGTCCCCATCTCTGTAGGAGACTCCGGCTACCGAGACCAAATCTGAGACCAAGGTGGGAAAAGGTAAATTGCATGCAATCTGTACGTGTCCCATGGCTTGCCGGATGTGTCTTGGTAAGTTGAGAGGCTGGTCTATAAGGATGCACCAGATGAGTACGGCCATGTCCGCAGTGAAGGAGGACTCGTGAGTGCTTGGAAAGACATAGTAGGACATAATCTGTGCCAACACTCGAGCCTCCAAGGTAAGTGCTAAAGCCAGTATGCTCTTCGGATGGGATCGATGGTAACCATGGATCCATGAGCTGCCAGGTAGTGCTATAGTTTTGAGAACATCGTCCCAGTCAAATTGGTATCGCTGGCGCTTGAGAAAGGCTTCTTGAAATGTGTCCAATCCTTCTAGTTACTGAATGGCCCTTTCGGAGATGGAGACTTGCTTTTGACGGACATAGACAGACTGCAGGTTTGGCATGTGAAAGTTGGAGTAGAATTCGACTACCTATGAAAGATTGACCTGTCGTGGCTGCTTCCGTAAGAAATCCCATTGTCTTCTGTCAATGTGGGGCTCTACCAAATCAACAACATTGATAGGGAGGATAAGAAGGTGCTCATTGTTGTAGTTCCTTGCATCCAGAATGCTGCTCACAGTAGTGGTTAGAGAACCGCGCAGTGTCCCTTGCTGGAAAGGCTTTCTCAGTTTCTGCGACCTTAATGATCCTCTTTACCCGCTTTGTTGAAGGCTTGACTGATGTTAAGGGCGATTCTTCTGCCAATGCTCTTTTTGTTCCTCTTCTTGCTGGTGGTTTGGTAGTGGCTTTCTCTTTTCCCTTCTTGGTGGCCATCCTGAAAGAGAAAAAGAAAGGTACATGTAAGTCCAAGGGTTAGAGGAAGGAAGAGGACCGTACAAGTGATGATCTTGCCAAGGTAAAGAAGGATGTCGTTAACACATGGTCGTGACTTCATGTAATTAGGACATCAATGAAAATATAGCAAGAAAGATGAAGGCAATTAAATGCAAGATGTTTATTGGCATGCCAACAAAGGCATGAGTAGCATAGATCAAGCATTAATTGCGAAAAATGTATTATCACTTGTAACAAATTAACAATCACGTTTGTATTGACAACTATATTAAATTAATAAAACATGATAAGGATTTTGTGAAAAACAGGCATTATAGTAGAAGACTAGAATTCGTAAGAATGCACATTGCCATATGGGCTATTTCATAAAGACTTGGTATGCATGTTTTACATGATACGGAAAGAATTAAATTGGAATATACAGGCATCCTAAAAATAATTAATATTAATTGTCAAATAACTCCATAATAATAATTACAAGCAATTAGAAGAAAGTAGTCACCCAATTAGATTTCTAACACCAAGTAAAATAATGCCAAAGTAAATAATTCAGAAGATGAGAGGGAAAAATAGAAAGAAAGAACCTTGAGAAGAAGGTGATAAAGAGAGAAGTAATGGATGATGTGAGTTTAAGAAAATAGAAGGAACGGAGAAAAAGAAGAAAAGAGTAAGGAAAGAAGAAGAAGGAAAAGAATGGAGAATAAAGAACAAGAAAGAGAAAGGAAGAAGAGACAAGGAAGAAGAAAGAAATTAGGATTGGAAAAAAAATGAAAAAAGTGGCAGCGCAGGGATCTGGTAGTGTTGCGCGAATGACGCGGACGCGTGGTCCACGCACCGCGTGGGATGTGTAGAGAGGGAGGTGATGCGTAAGTGTTGGTCACGCGTACGCATGACCGTGTTTGTGCTACTAGCGCGAGGGTAACATGGCACTCGCACAACCCTCTATTTGTGTTGGGGTGTGTGCTAAAATGTCACATGACGCGTGCGCGTCACGCACACGCACGCGTGGGAGTGCTTATTGTGAAAGTGACTGATAAACCACTATTTCATGGTTTATATTGTGCTCAATTGAGTGGTTTTCATCAACTCTTTACCCACTTATTCATACAATTTGTTCTGAGGGTTACCTGAAACTTTAGGTCGATCTCGGACGAGATCTTCTGTACTGATTGGAGGTGATGGGTCTAGCTTGTGCATGGCGGCTGGAGCTGTCAGGTCCAATTTGTTGGACTGGCAATGCTGCTGATTCTTTGTCACCGGAGGGTGGTGGTACATGCAAGGGACTCCGATGCTTAAGTTAGTAAGGGTATTAAGCAGGTTTTTATGTAGAATCAGAGTATGAGTTATACCTAGGTGCTCCAGTGTATTTATAATAGCATAGAGTGACCTTCTTAGATAAGATAAGTTAGTTATCTTATCGTATCTTTATCTTTTCTTCAAGTGAGGTCATCTTATATTCAAGGGAACCGCCCTTCTCTCTATAGGCTTAGGCTGCCTTAGGTTTTGGGGCACGGGCCTCCAATTGGGCCCTTGTTGGGCTTTCCTGGTGATTTGGCCGAACTCTTTGAGAAGAGGTTGGATTATCCCGACCAGAAGAGGTTGGTCGTCTCGTTGCTAATCATCCCGGGTCAGACAGCTCGACCCAGGGTATGAACAGTGCCCCTGCTCGAGCTCGGTCTTTTTTGAGGTCGAGTATTAGTTTTAGGACTTCGATCCTTCTCTAGTGAAGCCGAACTCGAGCATTTTGTCGACTTCTTCTTTTTAGGGTTCTTCTTTGAATGCAGAATGTTTCCTTTTGAATTTTATTATTTTGAAAACACGCGTCCCCTTGCTTTGGGAATGTGCGAAGCTTTAATAACCTCATTAATTCTTTTTAATGCTCTGTTTCTTTCTTCTTTTTTGAACTTTTCACAAAAACGGTTTCTTTTCTCTGTTTCGTAACTTCCAATTTCTTTCTCAATTTTCTGTTTTGGCATGAATATTTGCATTTTCGCGTTTCTCCCTGCGACGTTGTTTGGTGATCGTTGGTGCTTTCTTTTCTCTAAAAGGCGATTTCGGTTTCTATTTTTCCATCCTCAGTTTCCCTCGAAGCTTCCTTTTTCAAGGTTGGTTCTCCTTTCTGCTTCTTTACTTCTTATGCCTTGCCTTCAGTTCTTTGGTAAAGTTTTAGTTTTGCTTGAATGCATGTTGGGAAGCTTGAACCTTTTTGTGTCCTCGTGCTTACTTGTTGCTGTGTTGCATGTTTTTTTGATTTTTATGAACCTATTTTATTTACCCAAAAGGATGCTCCTTTTGATGACTTTCGCTATGTTTGATGATTTTACTGATGAACCTTTGTAGAAAGTAACGATTTTTTTGGTGGCTCGTTTTGATTTTCTTCTTGATACTTTCGTTGTTTGGTAGTTCCGTTTGTTTGATAAGCTTGAGACTGTGAGTTGGGGAGGTAGTTATTTTGATGACTTTTGATTTGTAGCCCGTGGCCTTCTTCTCAGAGTGTTGCTTTTGTTGAGAAGGGGATTATCTTCCTGTTAGGATGTGTAGAGATGTAGACTTGTAGGTTTTCCTGAGTCCTTATTCCGTAACTTGCCTCCAAAGGATGCCCTGGATCTTTAGTGTAGGTCCTGGGGTTTCCTTTTGTTGCTTGTATTGCTCTGTGTCATATTTGTCCGAGATGTTTTTTTTAGTAATCCATTTTCTTTCTTGTTTGTAGGACTAGTTGGCCATGTCTTCTCACAAAAATATTGTAGAGATATCTTCTAAGGTTCCTGAGGGGATGTCCGATTGGTTGGACTCCCTTTTCTTAATATGTGTTTCTGTGGTGAATGCTGAGTTCTGTTTGGAGCTTAGGAAACATCACTACCTCCGTAAGAGTAGAAATCAGGATGGGAACTATGAATTGGTAGCATCTGATTCCGAGGAGAGGGTTTGCTTTCCTGCTCTGACCCCGGGGGGAGCGCCCTTTCTTTTACGCTTATGACTATTTTTTTAGCCAGTTGAATATCACTTTTCCTTTTACTTCCTTTGAGACCGATCTGCTATGGTCGTGTAATGTAGCTCCATCCCAGCTCCATCCAAACTTCTGCGAGTTTATCAAGATCTTTCAGCTTCTTTGCCAAGAGTTGGACGTTACTCCTTCTCAGACTCTTTTCCTTTATCTGTTTGTTTTAACTAAGCCCGGGGCTTCTTCAAAAAAGAAAGCCTCATGGGTTTCCTTTAGATCTGCCCAAGGATATTGTTCCGAGGGTTACCTGAAACGTGTAGCTCGGTCGTCTGGAAAGACCCGAGGTGGGGGTTCAGGGACCCGAGCTTGATATGTAGAGTGGTTGGTGGTTGTACCTGCAATGACACTCCGATGCTTAAGTTAGCATGGGTCCAAGCAGATATGTGTAGAATGTGGAATGAATGCCATACCTGGGTGCTCCAGTGTATTTATAGTAGTTGGCCGCGATCTTCCCTGGATAAGATATTCTTATCTTATCTTATCTTTGGGAGTTTTATCTCTATCTTTGTGGAACCGCCTTTTCTAGGCCTTTTCGGCCTTTAGCTTTTGGGCTGCGTTCCTTTTGATGGGCCTTCCTTGCTTTATTTGTCCGAGGTCCGACCTGTAGGTGTAAGCCTTAGGGCGAGGTCGGACCTTTTTATGGGTTTGCCGAGTTGGGGGAGCTCGGTCAGGGTATGAACAGTGCCCCTGCCCGAGTTCGTCCTTTTTGGGAGGTCGATCTCGGGCATAGTAGTTTTTCAAAATTCAAAAATGGCCGTTCCTGCATTTATTGCATGTTACCGTTTTTCCTCGATTTCCGTTCGGGCTCTTGTGAAGGCTTTATTTATTTGCCCCTTTCCTCCTTTTTCTGCGTTTTTTGTTTTTTCCTTATCCTTTCCGAGCACTGCTTCTTCTTTCTCTTTGCTCTGCTTCCCCGAATCTCTCCGTGTGTCTTTCTGGGGTTCCCTCTGCGCCGTCGTTTCGTTCTCCTTGCTTCGGAGCTCGTCGCCTTCGTTTCTTTCTTCCAGGTTTGTTCCCATGTTTCTCTTTTCTTGTGCACATATGCTTCTGTTCTTCATGTGGCTCTTGTTTGTTTTCTTTTTTCTTTATGCCTGGGTTGCCCCGAAAAGAGGCGCCGCCATTGCTTGTTGTTTGCATATGGGGGGGGGGGCTCTTTTTTTGTTCTCCGGTATTTTTGTTCCGGGTTGCCGCGTTCTTGCTTTGCTGAATGGGTTTTTGCTGTCTTCTTTATGTGATTTTTGCTTGCTGCTGTATTCTTCTTTGTAGGTAAAAATTTTATGTCTCGAAAGGTTCTTCAAGCGATGTCGACTAAGATTCCATGTGGTCTTGGTTGGGTAGACCCTCTTCCTCTAAGAGTCCCTTCTGTGGTAGATTCTGAGTATTTAGCTAGGTTCCGTAGGCACTGTAGCATATGTGAGAATAGGGAGTCTGAGAGGGATTACGAACTAGTGGCCCCGGAATCCGAGGAGAGAGTGTGCTTCCCGCCTTTAGATAGTTCCGAGAAGCTCTTCTTTTATGCTTATGATTGTTTTTTCTCTAAGCTGAGTGTCCGACTTCCCTTTACCGATCTGGAGTCTGAGGTGTTATGGTCTTGTAACCTTGCCCCTACGCAGCTCCATCCAAATTCTTGGGCGTTTTTAAAGCTGTTTCAACTTTTGTGTCAGTTTTTGGGCGTCTCTCCCTCTATTTCTCTTTTTTCCTATTTGTTTGTGTTGACGAAGCCGGGGTCGGGTGGAGGGAAGGTATCTTGGGTCTCTTTTAGAGCTAACCAGGGGAGGAAGTTTTGTACCTTGTATGATGAGTCCTTTCATGATTTTAAGAACTTTTATTTCAAGGTCCGGGCTACTGGAGACGTCCGACCTTTCTTTCTAGACGAGAGTGGGGAGCCTTCTTTTCCTCTTTATTGGCAGGAGAATGTAGTGTCTGTTAAGTATACCTTTGAGAGTCTAGATGAGGTGGAGCAGGCTTTTGTGGGTGTGGTAAGCAGTTTATGGGGTCGGGCACCTCACTTGGACACGAAGAAAATGTTGGGAGATCCAAGCCTTCTCCGTTCCGAGTTAGGTAGTTCCCGACCTCTCAGAGATTCATCTTTTTTAGTATTTTGGTTTTCCTTGTTTTGGTGGAATTTCTGTTGTGGTAATCCTTTTTCTTTTATTTCTGCAGAGATGTCTTCTCAGGCGGATTCCATGAAGTTCCTTCGTCGGACGAAGAAGTCTGTGGCTGCTCGGAATATCGAGGCTGGGGAGGCTTCTGCCCGATCTTCTCCGAAGAAGACTACTGTGGGTGTCACTACTCGGTCGAAGACTATTCCGACTCCCCAGTTCCGAGCTATAAATCAAGATCCCCCGACCTCTGGGCCTGCTACCTCTTCTCCGCCTTCGTCCTCGGGTCCTCCTCCCAAGAAACAGAAGACCTCTCAAGAGCTTGCGGGTTTTAATGACAAGGATTTTGATGCTCTTGGTTGGATTGAGCAGCATATTCTCCCTCAGACCTTTATTTCTACTGATGATGTATCTATGGAGCATCATTTTCAGTATATGGCGCGGAGTTGTGTCCGGATGGCTAGTCTTTATGCCGCTATTGCCCGGGAGTTCAAGAAATCCCCCATTGGTGCGACCAGCTCCCGACTTGAGAAGGCTCAGTCTGAGTTTGAGAGGATTAGTGAACTGAAGGCTGCTAGGATTACTGAGCTGGAGGCGTCTCTAGAGAAGGAGAAAACTAAAGCTACCGCGGCAGCGAAAGCATCTGAGGAGATGGCGAAGGCGGCGACGGAGAATTATACTCGGATATATGCCGAGCTTGTGGAGACAAAGGAGAAGTTGCAATCCACTCAGGATGATTTTTACGAGCTAGAAGGTCATGTGGCTAAGGGTATGGATGCTATGTTTGAAAATTTGAAGGCTCAGGTCCGGGTTCTTGCTCCTGGCCTGGATCTGAGCTTATTTAGTACGGATAACGTTGTTGTGGAGGGAAAGATTGTTCCTGCTCCCAACGAGGATGAGGTTCCGGTGTCCGACCCCAAAGTTCCGATTGCGAACCCGTCTTCACTTTTGGCCGAGGAGGGGTCTGGTGTGGAAGTTTTGAACCGAGATGACGGTGCCGTCAATGCTGTCCCGATTTCTATGTTTCCTCCGCAGCCTTCTGTTGATGTGGAGTCCGGAAAGGACCTTGAATCTCTGTAATCCTTTTATCTTTGGTTTTTGCCCGGCCTGTGGGCTCTTTTGTTTTTGAATGGTTTCTGTGGACGCTTTGGACACCTTTTTGCTTTTAGCTACTTGTAGTAACTTTTTAGCTTATTATGCGGTGTTTTTTGCTCGCGTTTTGCCTTTTTGTTCCGCTTTTATGCTTTTTAGTTGTTTTTGGATAACAACCTTTTAGCTAGCGCTTTTTGAACTTTCCTTTGATTTTGTTTTTTTGCTTGTACTTTTTAGTTGTTTTTGTATAGCAACTTTTTAGTAAGCGTTTTCGAAATCTTTGCTTTCGCCGTTTTAAGGCTTCTTTCTTGGATCCGGGTTTTTTCTCGGACCTCGAGCGTTCGAGTACCTCCCTTTGTTGGGTCCGACCTTGTCGTTGGTCGGCCTTTTAAGTTATTTTTGTAATCTCTTTTTATTTGGCTTTTTGAGCCTTTTCAGAGTTGCTTTATAACTTCTCACATTAATTTGAACCTCGTCGCTTTATCTTTGCCGACCTTGTGTGGTCTCTTGGCAAATGATTTTTTGTGTTTTGTCGAGCATAAATTAATGCGCCTTGGAGGGGGTACTTTTCAGGATTTGTTTCAACACGAGGAAAATAGAAAAATTTGATTAGTATTAAAAAAAAAGAAAGAATATTTACAGAGTGTTTACCCTTGACTAGGTCGGGTGTCTTTTTGACCGGGTGTCTCATTAAAAAACCCTTGTAGGGAAAAAGAGTACACCTCGGGTTATCTTTTTCTAGCTGTAGTATCGTCTTAGATTGCAGGCGTGCCAGGCCCTGGGCAACTCGTTGCCTTCTAGGTCGGATACTTTGTAGTAGCCTGTTCCTAAGACTTCTGTTACCTTGTAGGGCCCTTTCCAATTTGCAGCTAGTTTTCCTTCTCCCGACTTTTGTGTTCCAATGTCGTTTCGGATTAGAATCAGGTCGTGAATGGAGAAGCTTCGTTTTATTACTTTCTGATTGTATCTGAGGGCCGTTCGCCGTTTTAAGGCTTCTTCTCGGATCCAAGCTCTTTCTCAGACCTCGGGGAGGAGGTCGAGTTCTTCTCTTTGTGCCTGCGGGTTACCTTTTTCGTTGTAGAAGATGGTTCTAGGTGACCCTTCATCTATTTCAATAGGAATCATTGCCTCCATCCCGTAAGCTAGTCGGAATGGCGATTCTCCTGTTGTAGAGTGCGGAGTTGTCCGATATGCCCATAGCACCTGGGGGAGCTCCTCGGCCCATGCCCCTTTGGCCTCTTGGAGTCTTCGTTTTAACCCGGCCAAGATGACTTTATTTGCAGCCTCTGCTTGTCCATTGGCTTGTGGGTGCTCGACCGAGGTGAATTGCTGTTTGATTTTTAGTTCGGCCACCAAGTTCTGAAAACTTGTGTCCGTGAACTGTGTTCCATTGTCCGTTGTGATGGAGTAGGGGACTCCGAACCTTGTGACAATGTTTTTGTATAGGAATTTGCGGCTTTTCTGAGCCGTAATGGTGGCTAAGGGTTCAGCTTCGATCCACTTTGTGAAGTAGTCGACCCCTACTATGAGGTATTTGACTTGCCCCGGTCCTTGTGGGAACGGGCCGAGTAGGTCAAGTCCCCATTTTGCGAAGGGCCATGGTGCGGTGATGCTGATAAGGTCTTCTGGTGGTGCCTTGTGGAAATTGGCGTGTTTTTGGCGGGGGGGCATATTTTCACAAATTCCGTTGCGTCTTTCTGCAAGGTCGGCCAATAGAACCCGGCTCGGACTACTTTTTTGGATAATGCCCGAGCTCCGAGATGGTTCCCACACATGCCTCCGTGGACTTCTTCGAGGACGTTCTTTGTTTCTGAGGTCGGGACGCACCTAAGGAGGGGATTTGAGAATCCTCTTCTGTATAATGCGTCGTGAATTAGTGTATAATTCTGAGCGTCTTTCGTGAGTCTTTTGGCTTCCTTTCTTTCGGCGGGAAGAGTTCCCGACTTCAGGTAGTTGAGTATGGGGGTCATCCATCCTTGCTGTTGGTTGGATATGTTTAGCATTTCTTCCTCTCTTAGCACGGAGGGGGATTGTAAGGTTTCCTGGAGGAGACTTCTGTTGTTGCCTCCGGGCTTGGTGCTGGCGAGCTTTGAGAGGGCGTCTGCCCGGGCGTTTTGTTCCCGAGGTATGTGCTGAATCTGTATCTCTGAAAAGTGGCGTAGTTGTGCCTGTGTTTTGTCCAGGTATTTTTTCATGGTGGGGTCTTTGGCCTGGTAGCTTCCATTTACTTGTGATGTGACGACCTGGGAGTCGCTGAAGATCGTGATTTTCCGGGCTCCGACCTCTTCGGCTAGCTTTAGACCTGCTAGTAGGGCCTCGTATTCGGCTTGGTTGTTCGAAGCCTGGAACTCGAATTTTAGGGATAGTTCTATCCGCGTTCCTTGGTCGCTTTCGAGTATAACCCCGGCTCCGCTTCCAGTTTTGTTTGAGGACCCGTCGACATACAGGTTCCATGAGAGTGGGGTTCCAGGGGTCTCAGTGTATTCTGCGATGAAGTCGGCTAGATACTGAGATTTTATGGCAGTCCGGGTTTCATAATGGAGGTCGAACTCGGACAGCTCCACCGCCCATTGTAGTATTCGTCCTGCCAGGTCTGTTTTTTGGAGGATGTGTCTCATGGGTTGGTTTGTCCGGACTTTGATGGTGTGGGCTTGAAAGTAGGGACGGAGCCTCCGAGCTGTGAACACTAGGGCGTAGGCGAATTTTTCTATCTTCTGATAATTTAATTCGGCCCCTTGTAGTGCCTTGCTTACAAAGTATATGGGGTGTTGTTCTTGGTCATTTTCTCGTATTAACGCTGAAGCGACTGCTCGATGTCCAACCGAGAGGTATAGTACGAGTTCTTCTCCCTTTAAAGGTCGGGTTAGGATTGGTGGCTGCCCGAGGAATTCCTTGAATTCTTGAAAGGCTTTTTCGCACTCCGGGGTCCATGAGAAGGGTTTTCCTTTCTTTAGGAGTGAGTAGAGAGGTAGTGATTTTATTGCTGATCCTGCCAAGAATATTGATAGGGCGGCTAGCCTTCCATTCAGTTGTTGTACTTCTTTGACACACGTCGGGCTCTTCATATTGAGTATCGCTTGGCATTTGTCCGGGTTCGCTTCGATGCCCCTTTGGGTCAGCATGAAGCCTAAGAACTTTCCGGCTTCTGCGGCGAAGGTGCACTTTGTCGGGTTAAGTCTCATGTTGTGTTTTCTGAGGGTGCCGAAGACGCTGGTGAGGTCGGTCAGCAAGTTTCTGTCTTCTTGTGTCTTTACCAGCATGTCGTCGACGTACACCTCCAGCTGTAGTCCGATGTGTTCTGAGAACACTTTGTTCATTAGCCTCTGGTAGGTTGCCCCTGCGTTCTTCAGCCCGAAGGGCATTACTACGTAGCAGTAGTTTGCCCTTGGGGTTATGAACGAGGTCTTTTCTTGGTCGGGTCCGTACATCGGGATTTGATTGTATCCCGAGTATGCGTCCATGAAGGAGAGATATCTATAGCCTGAGGCTGCGTCTACTAAGGCGTCGATGTTTGGTAGAGGGTATGGGTCTTTGGGGCAGGCTTTATTGAGATCCGTGTAATCGACGCACATCCTCCATTTTCCGTTGGGCTTTTTTACCAGGACCACGTTTGCGAGCCATAGGGGGTATTTTACTTCCCTAATGAACCCTGCATCTAGCAGTGCTTGTACTTGTTCTTCTATTGCTTGCATGCGCTCGGGTCCGAGCTTTCGGCATCTTTGTTGGATAGGTCGGGATCCCGGGTAAACTGATAGCTTATGGCACATCAGGTCGGGACTTATGCCTGGCATGTCGGAGGCTTTCCAGGCGAAGAGGTCGGAATTCTCCCTTAAGAGGGTTGTGAGTTCCTCTTTTAGGCCCGTTTCGAGGTTTGCTCCTATGTTTGTTGTTTTTTCGGGTGTGTTCCCGATCTGGATTTTTTCGGTTTCTCCCTCTGGTTGTGGCCGAAGATCTTCTCGGGATTGAACTCGTCTGAGTTCTATTGTGTTGACCTCTTTCCCTTTTAGGCTCAGGCTTTCGTTGTAGCATCGCCGCGCTAGCTTTTGGTCGCCTTTTAGGGTAGCGATTCCTTTTGTGGTAGGAAACTTCATACAGAGGTGTGGGGTTGAGACTATAGCTGCCAGTCTGTTTAGGGTTGGTCGCCCAATGAGGGCATTGTATGCTGAAGTGACGTCGACTATAATGTAGTCGATGCTTAATGTTTTAGATTGCTCGCCTCTTCCAAAGGTAGTGTGTAGCGAGATGTATCCTAAGGGATGGATCGGGGTATCCCCTAGCCCAAATAGGTCGGTGGGATAGGCCTTTAGTTCTTTTTCCTCAAGTCCGAGCTTGTCGAAGGCCGTTTTGAACAGGATATCTGCTGAGCTTCCCTGGTCAATCAGGGTTCGATGTAGGTTGGCGTTTGCTAGGATAATGGTGATTACCATTGGATCGTCGTGCCCGGGTATTATCCCTTGAGCATCTTCTCGGGTAAATGAGATGGTAGGTAATTCGGGCAGGGGACTGTCTTCTCGGACGTGATAGACTTCTTTGAGGTGTCTTTTTCGCGAAGATCTGGATGTTCCTCCGCCTGCAAAACCTCCATTTATCATGTGAACGTGTCTTTCAGGGGTTCGCGGGGTTTGTTCGGCCCGATCTTCGTTATCTCCCCGCCTTCTCTTCCTGGTCTCTTCTCCTTTCTCTGCTATGTATCTGTCGAGTTTTCCTTCTCTGGCTAGTTTTTCTATAACATTTTTTAGGTCGTAGCAGTCGTTAGTAGAATGACCGTAGAGCTTGTGATATTCACAGTATTCGGACCGATCTCTCCCTGCCCTCTTGTGTTTTAGCGGTCGGGGCGGTGAGATCTTTTCGGTGTGGCATACTTCTCTGTAGATGTCTACCAGGGAGACTCGGAGGGGGGTGTAGCTGTGGTATTTCCGTGGCTTGTCCGAGTTGGGTTCTTCTTTCTTCCTCTGTTCCCGATCTCGATCTCGGGGTGGGTAGGTTGATTCCTTCCTAGAAGAGTCTCTTAGCTGGGAGGTTTCCTCCATGTTGATATATTTTTCTGCCCGCTCCTACACTCGTATAGGGAGGTCGGGTATCGTTTGGATAGGGATTGGCTAAACGGTCCCTATTTTAGGCCGTTTGCTAGTCCCATGATGGCTGCTTCAGTGGGCAAGTGTTGTATGTCCAGGCAGGCTTTGTTGAATCGCTCCATGTATTCTCGGAGAGTTTCTTGGTTACCTTGTTTGATCCCGAGTAGACTGGGGGCATGTTTTGTCTTGTCCCTTTGAATAGAGAACCTTGTCAGAAATTTTTTGGTTAGGTCTTCGAAGCTGGTGATTGATCTTGGTGGTAGGTTGTCGAACCACTTCATGGCTGACTTGGTGAGAGTGGTGGGGAAGGCTTTGCACCGAATCGCGTCGGAGGCGTCGACTAGGTACATTCTGCTTCTGAAGTTGCTGAGGTGGTGACTTGGATCGGTGGTGCCGTCGTAGAGATCCATATCGGGTGGTTTGAAGTTCCGCGGTACCTTCTCCTTCATGATCTCTTGCGTGAAGGGATCATGGTTACCTTCGGGGGTGGTGCCGCGTTCTGTCCGGTCTTTCAGGTTAGCCTCTATTTTCCGCAGTTTTTCTTCTAATTCTCTGCGCTTTCGAGTCTCCCTTCTCAGATCTTGTTCAGTTTCTTTCTGCTTTTTTATGTCCTTTTCGAGTTGTTTCAGCCGGTTTTGTTGTGCCCGGACTGTTTCTAGAATTTCCGAGCTCCTCTCTTTTTCGGAAATTTGTGGATCTTTGTTTGGGAGTGATGTCTTTGGGCGATTCTGTTTGTTTCCTCCTGGAGTGCGTGGTGATAGAGGGCTGTCCGGTCGTTCTCCGGTGTCAATTTCATCCTCTTGTTCAGATGCAGCGCGATCATTGTTGTGAGGATTGTCCGCCATGGTAGAGGGATGACTTCCAGGTCCCCGGCAACGGCGCCAATGTTCCGAGGGTTACCTGAAACGTGTAGCTCGGTCGTCTGGAAAGACCCGAGGTGGGGGTTCAGGGACCCGAGCTTGATATGTAGAGTGGTTGGTGGTTGTACCTGCAATGACACTCCGATGCTTAAGTTAGCATGGGTCCAAGCAGATATGTGTAGAATGTGGAATGAATGCCATACCTGGGTGCTCCAGTGTATTTATAGTAGTTGGCCGCGATCTTCCCTGGATAAGATATTCTTATCTTATCTTATCTTTGGGAGTTTTATCTCTATCTTTGTGGAACCGCCTTTTCTAGGCCTTTTCGGCCTTTAGCTTTTGGGCTGCGTTCCTTTTGATGGGCCTTCCTTGCTTTATTTGTCCGAGGTCCGACCTGTAGGTGTAAGCCTTAGGGCGAGGTCGGACCTTTTTATGGGTTTGCCGAGTTGGGGGAGCTCGGTCAGGGTATGAACAGATATAAAGTTTTTTCCATGTATGACGAGCCCTTTAGGGACTTAAAGAATTACTTTTTTAAGGTCCGAGCAGTTGAGGGAGCTCGGCCGTTTTTTCTAGAAGCAAATGATGAGCCTGCCTTCCCGTTGTGTTGGCAACAGAATGTAGTGGTGTCTCGATATATGTGGAAGATGCTTGATGAGGTCGAGCAGGCCTTTGTGAATGTTTTGGAAGATATTTGGGGGGAACCTCCTCATCTTGACACTAAAAAATTTTTGGGGGACCCGTCCTTTGTCCAAACTGCATTGGGTATTTAAAAATTGATGTGTTTTTGTTTTCTCGTTTTACTTTCTTCTTTTTCAATGTGTAATCTGCTTCCGTGGTCGATTTTCTTTTTTAGAGATGGCCAAGAACAATGACTCCATGAAAGCCTTCAAGAAGGCGAGGAAGGCTACGACAGCTCAAAACATCTCGGCCAAGCTGGCTCGGGAAGGGTCCTCTCAGGTTTTGTCGAAGCCATCTGTTCTGAGCTCTCCTGGACCGAGGAGGATGATCCCTACTCCTCGAGTTCGTATGGTGAGATTGTTCCTGATGATCCTGATGATGATGATGATGATGTCAGCCCTCCTTCAATGCCTACCACCACAACCTCTGTTGCGCCAACCTCTTTAACTCCTTCAACTGAGGTTGGTCATCTTGTGTCAGAACCTGATTGTCAAATCTTGAACCGGGATGATGGGTCAGTAGATGCGGTGCCTCTTTGGACTTGTCCTCCTTCGCCCCGTGTTGATGCTGCTGAGAAGTCTTTGGATCCTCAATGATTATTCTAGATATTTGTGTAGATAGCCCGGCTTGTGGGCTTTTGAACTTTTTATATTTTGTAAATGGTAGTTCTGACTATTTGCTACTTTTTTAATTGCTTGTTTAGCAACTTTATTGTGGAAAACAAAGTAGTTTTCAAGCTCTTGGGGCTGAATTTGGTGGCCTTTTGGGTTTTGTTATTATTATGACATGTCTGTCTGCATCTGACTGGTACCTTTTTAGGTAGTGTTTGGAGCTTTGTTGTCCGACCTCTTTGGACTGCCTTTGTATTTTCATACTTGTGGCTTGATTCTTTTTGAGGTTGTGGATATTTGGGTCCAACTTATATGTCGACTTTCTCACTTCGGTCACAAGTTATTTCTAGTAATCCTCTTTTTAGACCTTTTTCAGGTCTCTTTTAGGGATAACTTTTTATAATTTTTTGATTTTGGGGGCCGACTTCTTTGCATCGGTCCCTGCTAAGTTATTTTTAGTAATCCTCTTTCTTGGACCTTTGTCAGGTCTCTTTCAGGGATTACTTTTTATAACTTTTGGATTTTGGGGCTGACTTCTATGCGTCGGTCCCTTCTAAGTTATTTTTAGTAATCCTCTTTCTTGCACCTTTGTCAGATATCTTTCAGGGATTACTTTTTATAACTTTTGGATTTTGGGGCCGACTTCTTTGCGTTGGTCCCTTCTAAGTTATTTTTAGTAATCCTCTTTCTTGGACCTTTGTCAGGTCTCTTTCAGGGATTACTTTTTATAACTTTTTGGTTTTGGGGCCGATTTCTTTGCGTCGGTCCCTTCTAAGTTATTTTTATTAAACCTCTTTATTAGGGCTGGCCAGGCCTCTTTCTAGGGATTGACTTTTTATAACTTTGGTTATTGTGATCGACTGGTCTGACTTCTCTATGTCGGCCTGTCTTTTAAGTTATTTTTAGCAACCCATTTTATTAAGACCTCGTCAAGTCCTTTCTATGGGTCACTTTCGATAACTTCTTGCATTATTTGTTTTGTCACTTTTTCATCTTTGCCAATTTTGTCGAAGTCAGGTTTGATCCTTGTTTGGTTGACCCTTTGATGAATTTGGTTTTCATCTTTTGATCTTTATTGTGGTCAGACAGTTAATTTGATCTTCACTTTCTGCCGATCTTGTAGCTTTATAATCGGGCGATGAATTTTTTAGCGTTTCAGACTAATACGTCTTGAGAATTTGTAGAAATCTAAAAAACTTTATTCAAAGAGAATGCAAATATACATATGGGTATTTTATCCCTCTAAGTCTGGCAATTTGTAGATCTTGGCTTGGCACCTCATTAAAAAACATTTTCAGGAAAAGAGTGTGCCTTATCCTAAGATCTTTATTACCTCTAACTGTAGTAACTTCTTAAGTTGCAGGCGTGCCATGACCTTGGGAGCTCTCGCCCTTTGAATTCGGACAGTCTGTATAGCCCTTTCCAAGTACCTCTACGACTCGGTAGGGTCCTTTCCAGTTTGCTACCAGCTTTCCTTCTCCAGGTCGAGTTGTTCCAATATCATTTCGAATTAGGATGAGGTCATCCTCGGCAAAACATCGCGGTACTACCTTTTGATTGTATCTTGAAGCAATTCGAAGTTTCAATTCCTCTTCCTTGAATTGAGCTTTTTCTCGAATTTCCTGAAGTAGGTCGAGTTCTTCCCTTTGAAGTTAGGAGTTGGCTTCTTCATTATAGTGAATCACCCTGGATGATCCTTCTTCGATCTCCACTGGGATCATTGCCTCTAATCCGTAAGCTAATCGGAAAGGTAATTCCTTTGTGGTGGAGTGTGGAGTTGTCTGATATGCCCATATGACTTGTGGGAGCTCCTCCGCCCAGGCTCCCTTTGCGTTCTGTAATCATCGTTTTAACCCGGCTAATGACTTTGTTAGTAGCTTCTACTTGTCCGTTGGCTTAAGAGTGTTCTACGGATGTAAATTGAGTGCCATTGTCTGCGGTGATGGAGTATGGAACCCCGAACCTTGTGACGATGTTTCTATACAGGAATTTTAGGCTTCTTTGAGCAGTGGCGTTAGCTAGGGGTTCTGCCTCAATCCATTTTGTGAAATAGTCTTCCCCTACGATGAGAAATTTGACTTGTCCGGATCTTTGAGGGAAAGGACCGAGAAGGTCAAGTCCCCATTTTGCGAATGGCCAGGGTTAGGTTACGCTGATAAGCTCCTCTGGTGGGGCGATGTGGAAGTTGGCATGCTTCTGGCATGGTGGACATGTCTTTACGAATTCTGTGGCTTCTTTTTGTAGAGTAGGCCAATAGAATCTGGCCCAGAGTATCTTTTTGGTAAGAGCCTGTGCTCCAAGGTGGTTGCCACAGATGCCGTTGTGTACTTCTTCTAAGACTTCCTTTGTATTGGAAGTCGGCACACATTTTAGCAATGGTGTTGAAATCCCTCTCTTATATAGAGTATTGTTTATGATTGTGTAGTGTTGTGCCTTCCGTTTTAATCTCTTTGCCTCTTTCTCATCTGTGGGGAGCGTCTCTGTTTTGAGGTAGTTAATTAATCCATCATTGATCCTGACCTGTTATGGCTAGGATTTTTTCTCGTTCCGTGATTGACGGGTTCTGCAGCATTTTTTGGATGAGGCTTCTATTGTTACCCCCTGGTTTGGTGCTGGCTAGTTTTGAGAGTGCATCAGCTCGGGCGTTCTATTCTCGGGGTATGTGGCGGACCTCATATTCCCCGAGTTGTCTGAGCTATTCCCTTGTTTTGTTCAGGTACTTTTTCATAGCGGGATCTTTGGCTTGGTAGCACCCTGCTATTTGTGAAGTGACTACCTGTGTGTCGCTGAAGATGATGAGCTTTTGAGCTCCAACCTCCTTAGCTAGCTTCAAACCAGCTAGTAGTGCCTCATACTCGGAAAATGATCCGACACAAAACTCACCGGCAAGTGTACCGGGTCGCATCAAGTAATATAACTCACATGAGTGAGGTCGATCCCACAGAGATTGAAGGATTAAGCAATTTTAGTTTAGTGATTGATTTAGTCAAGCGAATTAAGTGTTGGTTGAGTTGTTTGCAATTGACAGAAATTAAATTGCTTGAAATGTAAAGGGAGAGGGGAGAATTGCAGTAAATTAAATAGCAGGAAAGTAAAAGAAGCTGAAGCTTAAAATGCAAGTAATATAAAGTGCAGAAACTTAGATTGCAAGAAATGTAAATGGCTGAAACTTAAAGTGCAAGAAATGTAAATTGCTTGAATCATAAAAGGGATTGGGAATTGGGATTTCAGAATTTAAACAAGCAAAGGTAAATTGCAACAAACAGAAAAGCAGAAGATGAATTGAATTGAAGTGGGTCTCAAACAGAAGAGTGAAATGCCTTGGAGAATTTAGAACAGAGAAGCAGTGCTTAATTTGCAGCAAATTGAAAGTGGTTGAAGATCTGAGGAATGGAAGAGACTAGATAACAAGTCTAGATCTCAAATCCTTCCTTGATCCAACAAGAACAATTGCAAAAGAAATAAAGGAAAGCAAATTGCAGAAATAGCAGAAGAAGAAGAAATGAACAGAAAGTAAAATTTAATTATGCAGAAAGTTAAAGAAGAGATCTCAAGGTGAGATTGAAACAGAAGTTCTTCAATTCTTCACCTAAGATCCATGGCAATGAAAGTAGAGAGTGCTCAAACAAGAACAAGAAAGAAGAGAGATCAATTCTCCTCCCGAATTCTCTCAGATCTCAATTCAAAAGTAAAAGCTCAAAATTAAAAAATGCAAAATTCAAAGTAAAGTCTAGAGGTTCCAAAATAAAAGAAAAAGGTCCTAATTACATCAAACTAGCTCCTATTTATACACTTTCTATTCTTGGATTTTGGGATTTGGATGGGCTTTTGATTTGGTGAAGAAATGAATTAAGTTGGATTTTTAATTGAATTTCAGCCCAAGTTGAGATGTGCTCCCAGGAGGATGCTCAGCTCACAAGTTGAGCTGAGCATTGAGGCCTTGTGTGTATTTGCCTTGTACCGTGCCAAGCATCAGGGGAATGCTCAGCTCACAAGTTGAGCTGAGCATTGGTGCCTTGGTGCCAATTTGGTGCGCGTCTTGTGCTGCTGGCCCGTGTCTTGGTGCACGCTCCACTCCCCTGGCCGTGCCGAGATGTTCTTGTGTGATGCACCAATTATAATGCTCTGCTCACTAAGTGAGCTGAGCATTGGCTCTTTCAAGGGAAGGTCCTTGGTTCGAAACCCATGGGAAGCATGCGCTGAAGCTTTTCCTTGGTTTTCTTGTGGTGCCTTGCTTCCTTGCTTCCTCAAGGTGTGGGGTTCGAACCTTGGGGGATGCATTTTGGCCATTTTTGGCTTATTTTCCTTGTGAGTAGCGCCTCCCTCATCCTCCTTGGCCATGGGTTCAAGTCTTTGGGCATGCACTTGCAACTTGTTTTCTTTGAATTATTCCTCAATGCTTTCGACAATGCTCACTTGGTGAGCTGAGCATTGTTTTTCTTTTCCTTGTTTCTTGGCTTCCTATTGTGCTCAGCTCACAAAGTAAGCAGAGCATTGTGCCTTGGTCCCATGGGAGTGAGTGTAGAGCTCACTTAGTGAGCATTGTACTCTTGGAGTGAGCTTCAAGGTTTCATGCGCCACATTTCCTCCTTTCTTTGCCACACTTTTTCTTCCTTGAGCCACACCTTTTAGGCCACGTTTTCCTCTTTTCTTCTCTTCTTCACCTACAATTAATCAAAATAACCAATCAAAGTATCACCAAATTCACAAGGTTTATAAATCATTAAAACTCAATTAAATTTAGCCTAAACCTCACGATTTAGCATCAATTAGATGGTGGTTGTTTGATTCAAAGAAGTCATGCATTTCCATTCCAAATCACTTACTTAGAATGCAAGAAAGTGCATAAAAGCTAATGAAAACAAAGAAAAAGACTAGTGAAACTAGGTTAAGATGACTTGTCATCAATGAGAGCATAGGCGAATTTTTCTATTTTTTGGTAGTTCAGTTCGGATCCTTGTAATGCTTTGCTGATGAAGTATACAGGTTGTTGCCCAATGTCGTCTTCTCGAACTAATGCTGAGTCTACTGCCCAGCTTCCTACCGCAAGATATAATATAAGTGGTTCTCCTTCCCGAGGCCGAGTTAAGATAGGTGGCTGTCCCAGAAATCTTTTGAAATCTTGGAAGGCCTGCTTGCACTCCGTTGTCCATTCAAACCTCTTTCCCTTTCTTAGAGTGGCATAGAAGGGGAGGGATCTTAATGCTGATCCAGCTAGAAATTTGGACAAGGCTACCAACCTTCCATTGAGTTGTTGTACTTCCTTGACACAAGTCGGGCTCTTCATGTCGAGTATGGCCCGGCATTTATCCGGATTTGCCTCGATTCCTCTTTGTGTGAGCATAAAACCCAAAAACTTTCCAGCTTCTACTGCGAAGGTGCATTTTGCAGGATTAAGTCGCATGCCATGCCTTCTTATAGTGTCGAATACTTGGGTGAGGTCAGACAGCAGCGTCTTTTCACTTTCTGTCTTTATTAACATATCGTCCACATATACTTCCATGATTTTTCTGATCTGATACGTGAAGATCTTATTCATTAATCTCTGATAGGTAGCTCTTGCATTTTTTAGTCCAAAAGGCATGACGATGTAGCAGTAGTTTGCTTTTGGGGTTAAGAACGTGGTTTTTTCTTGGTCGGGTGGATATATCGGGATTTGATTGTATCCCAAATATGCGTCCATAAATGAGAGGTATTTATACCCGGAGGAGGCATCTACTAGAGCGTCGATACTTGGGAGTGGATAAGGATTTTTTAGGCAGGCTTTGTTGAGATTAGTGTAGTCGGTGCACATCCGCCACTTCCCATTTGATTTTTTCACCAACACAATGTTAGCTAGCCATAGTGGGTACGTGACTTCTTTTATGAATCCTGCCTCCAGTAGAGCTTGTATCTATTCTTCCATAGCTTGGGATCATTCTGGCCCGAGCTTTCTATGTTTCTGTTGTACTGGCCGAGATCCTGGGTAGACTGCTAGCTTGTGGAACATTAACTTGGGGTCTATGCCTGGCATGTCTACAGCCTTCCATGCAAAGAGGTCGACGTTATCTCATAAGAATTGTATGAGTAATTCTTTTATGTCTCATATAAGGATTGTACCGATATTGGTCGTTTGGTCCGGGATATCTCCAATCTGGACTTTTTCTACTTCACCTTCGGGTTGTGGGCGGAGTTCTTCCCGCCTCTGAGCTCCACCGAGTTCAATTGTGTGGAATTCTTCTCCTCTGTCTCTGAGGTTTAAACTTTCGTTGTAGAAGTGGTGCGCCGTCTTCCGGTATGCTTTTATTGTAACTATTCCTTCTGTAGTTGGGAACTTCATGCATAGATGTGGAGTCGAGATTACTGCGCTGAGCTGATTTAATGTTGTCCAACCTATTAAGGCATTGTAGGCTGAGCTTACGTCGACCACAACGTAGTCTATTTTGAGTGTTCTTGACTGGTTTCCTTTTCCAAAGGTCGTGTGTAGTGAAACATATCCAAGTGGTTGAACTGGGGTGTCTTCTAGTCCGAATAGGTTGTTCGGATATGCTCTGAGTTCTTTTTCTTCTAGGTCGAGTTTGTCGAAGGCAGTTTTGAATAATATGTTGGCGGAGCTTCCTTGGTCTATTAGTGTGTAGTGGAGATTTGCATTTGCTAATACGATAGTGATGACCATAGGATCACCGTGTCTTGGGATGATGCCGGATGTGTCCGCTTTGGTAAAAGTAATCATGGGGATGTCGGTTGTTTCCTCTCTTCCCTCAACATGATATACTTCTTTGAGATATCTTTTGCGAGATGATTTGGAGATCCCGCCTCCCGCAAACCCTCCGTGTATCATGTGGACGTGTCTTTCGGGTGTACGGGGTGGTCGTTCTGCCTATCCAGCATCTTCATCCCTTTTTCTTTTTCTGGGATCGTCTGCTCGGCTCACCAAATACTGATCTAATTTTCCTTATCTTACTAGTTTTTCTATGATGTTTTTTAAGTCGAAACATTCGTTGGTGGAATGTCCATAGATTCGATGATATTCACAATATTCTACCCAGTTTCCTCCTCCTTTTTTGCTTTTGAGTGGTCGAGCTGGAGGTATCTTTTCAGTATGGCATACTTCTCTATAGACCTCCACAAGGGATACCCGAAAAGGGGTATAATTGTGGTATTTTTTATCTTTTCCCCATGTCGATCTTCTTTTTTCTTGGATTCTTTGTCCTTATCTCGAGAGGAGTAGGAGAATCCGGATTTTGAGGACTCTCCTAGTCGAGCATTTTCCTCCATGTTGATATACTTCTCGGCTCGTTCTTGTACTTTATTTAGAGATGTGGGATGCTTTTTTGATATGGATTGGCTAAAAGGCCCTTCTTGTAGGCCATTGATGAGGCCCATGATGGCTGCTTCTGTGGGTAGACTTTGTATGTCTAGACATACCTTATTGATTCTTTCCATGTAGCTGCGGAGACTTTCTCGGTCTCCTTGTTTGATTCCTAATAGACTCGGGACATGCTTGGTTTTGTCTTTCTGGATAGAGAATCTGGCTAGAAACTTCTTGGCTAGGTCTTTGAAGCCTGAGATGGACCTGGGGGTAGATTGTCGAACCACTTAATCGCCGTTTTTGTTAAGGTAGTCGGGAAGGCTTTGAAGCGGACTGCGTCTGAGGCGTCAGTGAGGTACATTCGACTTCTGAAATTACTGAGGTAGTGGCTGGGATCTGCCGTGCCATCATATAAGGCCATATCCGGGAGTTTAAAGTCTTTTGGGATTTTGGTCTTCATGATCTTCTTGGTGAATAGATCTTGGTCCTTGTGGGAGCTGTCCTCGTGGGTAGAACGAGTCGCTTTGGTTTTGAGATCGGCTTCGAATTTTAGGAGTTTGTCCTCTAATTCACGGCATCACATTTTCTCCCTTTGTAGGTCCTTCCCAGCTTCTCGTTGATGTTGGGCTTCTTTCTCGAGTTGTTTTCAAATGATCTTGAAGCGTCTAAAGGGCTCCCGAGTTTGGTGAATTTTTTTCTTTAATAGGTTACGGGTATCTTTTGGTGTAGGGTCCACGTTTTTATGTGGCGTTCTGTCTTCTAGACCTGAATCATGGTCGTGTCATGGTCGTCCTCCATGGTGATGGGATGACTTCCAGGTTCTCCGGTAACGGCACCAATGTTCCGAGGGTTACCTAAAACTATAGGTCGATCTCGGACGGGATCTTCTGTACTGATCGGAGGTGATGGGTCTGGCTTGTGCGTGGCGGCCAGAGCTGTCAGGTCCGATTTGTTGGACTGGCAATGCTGCTGATCCTTTGTCACCGGAGGGTGGTGGTACCTACAAGGGACTCCGATGCTTAAGTTAGCAAGGATATTAAGCAGGTTTTTATGTAGAATCAGAGTATGAGTTATTCTTGGGTGCTATAGTGTATTTATAATGGTGTAGAGTGACCTTCTTAGATAAGATAAGTTAGTTATCTTATCTTATCTTTATCTTATCTTCAAGTGAGGTGATCTTATCTTCAAGGGAACCGCCCTTCTCTCTGTAGGCTTGGGCTGCCTTAGGTTTTAGGGCGCAGTCCTCCATTTGGGCCCTTTTTGGGCTTTTCTGGTGATTTGTTCGAGCTCTTTGAGAAGAGGTCGGATAGCTCGACACAGGGTATGAACACTATTTGCATGGTTTTACTTTTTCATTCCGGATTTTGTGCTATGATTGAAAACATGCTTATTTGGGCTATAAATTTGCTATGTTTAATCCCCTCTTATTACCATTCGATGCCTTGATATGTGTGTTAAGTGTTTCAGGCTTTATAGGGAAGGAAGAGAATGGAGAGGAAGCTTGTAAAAATTGAAGGAACACAAGAAACCAAGGAGATAACCAGTGAACACCGACGCGGACGCATGGCTCACGCGACCGCATGAAATAGAGAAAATCACAGCGAAGCGTGCGCGTGCCTGACGCGTACGCGTGGATTGGATTTCGCGCAACCGACGCGAGCGCGTGCTTGGCGCGCACGCATGGAGAGGAAAATCGTCAAACGACGCGTACGCGTGACATGCGCGATCTACAAAATTAACAGGAATCGCTCTCAGCGATTCTTGGGCTGTTTCTGACCTAGTTTTTGGCCCAAAAAACACAGATTAGAGGCTATAAAGTGGGGGATACATCCATTCACTCAAAATAACATTCATCTATTTATGATATAAATAATTTATATTTTTTCCCCTTTGCTTTTGATTAAGTAATTGGTAACACTTGAGTTGTCAAACTCAACAGTTGATTGAGAGTTGGAAATTGCTGATTGATTTGGATCCCTCTAAAGCTAGTCTTTCCATAGGAGTTGACTAGGACTTGAGGAATCGAGTTGATTAGTCCACTTGAATTTCCTTTATTTAGTAAGGGTTAACTAAGTGGGAGCAACAAACAATTCTCATCACACCTGATAAGGATAACTAGGATGGGATTTCCAGTTCTCATACCTTGCCAAGAATTTTTATAATTATTAATTTATTTTTCTTGCCATTTAAATTACTTGTTCTCTAATTCAAAAACCCAAAATTATACCTTTTTTCCATAACAAATAATAAATCATACTTCCCTACAATTCCTTCAGATACGACCCGAGGTTTAAATACTTCGGTTATAAATTTTATTGGCTTTGCTTAAGTGACAACTGATGATTGGATTTTTGACGGTTTAGAATTTCACTAATGAATTCTCGTTGTAAAGTATAGTTTCTAAACCAAACAATAATCCTTTCATACAAAAAGTTGTTTGTCACTAATACAAACCCCTAAAATTTATAAACCGAAGTATTGGACCGGGGGTCGTTCTCCCTAGGAATTGTAATGAAGTGTCTTGTTATTGGTTGTGAGTTATATTTGAGGTTTTTAAGATTTTAGACAAGAAATATAAATGGCAAAGAAATAAACTAACTAACAAAGCTCTTGGCAAGAAATGAGAACTAGAAGTCCTATCCTAGTTATCTTCCTCAATTGTGATGAGAATTGTTCATTGCTC
Source organism: Arachis hypogaea (assembly GCF_003086295.3). Taxonomy (NCBI): domain Eukaryota; kingdom Viridiplantae; phylum Streptophyta; class Magnoliopsida; order Fabales; family Fabaceae; genus Arachis; species Arachis hypogaea. The sequence continues at coordinate 61,061,616 of NC_092041.1, read as the reverse complement.
CCACTTAGTTAACCTCTAACCATGGAGGAAAGTCAAGTGGATGAATCAATTTGATTCCTCAAGTTCTAATCAACTCCTAAAGGAAAGATTAGCTTTAGAGGCATTCAAATCAATTAGCAACTTCCAATTATCAATCAACAAAGGAATTAGATAACTCAAGAGTCACTAATCACTCTACCTAAGCCAAGAGGAACAAAATCTACTCTAAAATCCAACCAAGCATTTAATCAAACACTTGGAAGGCACAAAAGAAAAGCATAGTAAATTGATTTCAAGAATAGAATCTAACAACAATTATTGCAAGGAATTAACAACAACAATCAAGGAAATCACAATTATCATGAATTACCTCAAATTGCATTATTGAAAGAAAACAAAGAAACAACAATCTATCCAAAACAAAATGAAGAATTACAACTATTAAAGTACATAACTAGAAAGAGGAAGATGAGAAGAGTAAGAATTGATAAAAGAAAAGTGAATCAAAGCATGAATTAAACCTAGATCTAAGAAGAGAGATTAACCTAAACCTAATCCTAATTCTAGAGAGAAGTGAGAGCTTTTCTCTCTAGAAACTACTTCTAAAACTAAACTAAACTAATGATAACTAACTCACCCCCTTCCCCCTTCAATCCTTGATCCTTTTATTCCTTTCTATCAGCAATTGGCGCCAAAAATGGGTTCAGAAACCCTTCCAAATTGCCAGGCACGTGTTGCTTTAATGAAGTCATGTGCCGACTTCGACGCGTGCGCGCACGGTACGCGTGCGCGTCCCTAGCCGATTTTGCAATGTGCGCGCGAGCGCCTTGTGCGCGTACGCGTGCTTGGCTGATCTCACTTCTTTGACTTTTCATGCTTCTCTCCACTTGTATGCTTCCTCCCTTGCTCCCTTTGATCCATGCCTAGCCTATTTTAATCCTGGAATTACTCGCAAACACATCAAGGCATCTTATGGAATCAAAGTGGAATTAGAATTCATCCAAATAAGGCTTAAAAAGCATGTTTTTACACTTAAGCACAAATACGGGAGAGATTACAAAACCATGCTAATTCATAGGTTAAATGCGAGAAAAGGTCATCAAAATACTCTAAATTCAATACAAGATAAACCGTCAAATTGGGGTTTATCAACCTCCCCACACTTAAACCTTAGCATGTCCTCATGCTAAAATAAGAAGGAACTAAGGGGTAAGACATTCATTAAATGCAACTAAACTCTATGAACATATCTAAATGCAACTACCTAAAGCAAGTGGGAATGCTTAGTTCAAACACATCAATTCCCAAGAGACATGTATAAGCACAATAGCTAGGGCAATAGGAATCAAGTCCAAGCCACAATTGTATTGAATTATCAAAAGAAATTCATGCTTGCAAGAATATAGACAATATGAGTGAACACATGTGATTGAACTTTTGAACCCTCACCGGATGTGTATCCGCTCTATGCACTCAAGTGTTTAAGGGTTAATTCACTCAATTCGCTTCTAATCATGCCTTCTAAAATTTGATTTTCTTCTAACAATCAACACCTATTCAATGCATGCATACATTCATCATGAGGTCTTTCATTTAGGTTGTAATGGGGTTAGGGTCAAGGTAGGATCATTTATGGTCAAGTGGACTAGAATTTAGATCTTGGATTAGCATAGACTTTCCCACCTAACTATATAATAATCTATACAAATTCAAACTACTCTAACTACGCATTCTTCACTTTTTCTTACATATTCATGCATCTTATTTCTTGATTCGTAACTTGCATTGATTCCCTTTTATTGAACTTCACTTTGGGGCATTTTGTCCCCTTTTATTACTTTTCTTTTTCTCTTTTTTCTTTTTTTTCTTTTTTCTTTTTCTTTTCATTTTTCTTTTTCTTTCAAACTATATACAAGAACATCATTGCATAAGGTCTTATACATTCAATCAATACATGAATATGTTCCCAATTCCTAAATATAAAAGTGTACTACCCTTTTTGTCCCATCCAATGTTTCCAAGCCTCACCAACTTTGAATAATAAACACTCTCACTAGCCTAGGCTAATCAAAGATCCAAACAAGGGACTTTCATTGGTTTTCCGCCTTGGGCTTGTAATGTGCTAAATGAGAACAAGTTAGTTAAGCATAGGCTCAAAATTGGCTAACAATGGAGATTAAAAGGTAGGCTATTTGGGTAAGTGGGCTAATGAAATAATGGCCTCAATCATACAAATGCATGAATACAAGAAATAAATGGACATATAAAATCAAGCAAATCAAGGATCACAATCATAAAAAGAGAACAATTGCACACAAGAATGGAAAATAAGTGGTTATAAAATGTAACCACATCAATAGGCTCAAGTCTCACAAGCTTGTGTTCTTAGCTCAATACATGATCCGTAAAATATGAAATTCAAGCGAGTTTCACCAAAAATTTTCTTCAATCAATTGGGTTGGTGCCCTATAAGTAAGTTTCCTTGGAAAATCTCAATATTTGACTAAGCATTGTTGTGATTGAAAAATTCAAAAATTTTCCTTAGTTTACCCTTTCCTTTTTCACTTAAAACCAATTTCTTATGCGAAAAGGGTGACTAAGTTTTAACAATTCCAAACATAATTTCTAATCACAACCTCAAACTAAAAAGAAAGATATAAACAAAAAAAGATATGCAAAAATGTATAAAGAAAAATCCAACTAAAAGTATGGAATCTATCATCCAGAACATCTAAAAATTCAAAATAAGCAGTAAAGGTATCCAAAACGAACCAAAATAGTAAGAGTATCCAAAATAAACTCAAAGTGCATCAAATATATACAAAAGTATGCAAAGTAAGATAACTAGGAAAGTATAACTAAATTGTTCACCGGTCCTCTAGTGATGCTACCGGTGACCTCCCCACACTTAAGATCGAGCATCGTCCTCGATGCTAAACCTGAGGATCAGGGGAAGGTACAACGGTAGGTGCTGACTCTGTCTAAGGCTGTAGAATCTCTGTGTCTGGTGCAGCTGAAGGTGAGTCCTGCTGAAGTGGCTCCTCATGGGTGTCCTCCTCCTACTCATCGGAGGCTGAAGAGTCTGGAAGTGGGGGTAACTCAGCGCCCAGGGAGATGAGTGCCTGATCCAGCCGATCTAGTCGGCGCCTGATGTGGCACTTTTCGCGCTCCAAAAATTGAAACAGACGCTGAACCAGCAGATATGTGGGCTCAGGAGCTGAAGAAGGGACTGTCGAAGAAGATGGGGCTGCTGCTGTAGAAGAGGATAGGGCTGCTGTCGAGGCTGAAGGTCCGGCTGCCCCTACCACTGCTCTAGCCCTAGAGCAGCGTCTAGACGGGGGTCTCTCAGTCACTAAAGTGCCCCAAGGTATAGTTACCTCCTTGGTACCGTCCTCTAGCGGCGGTGGTTGATGAAATTTTGAAATTTGATTTTTGAAATAAGATAAGATAAGATAAAATTTTAAAATAAAAATCAATAACCTCTTAATTTACGAAAAAGTGAAAAAATAAAAATAAAAATAAAAACAAATCAAAAAGCAAATATTTACAATAACCAATAATAAGGCACACGTTTGCAATTCCCCGGCAACAGCGCCATTTTGATGAGAGAACTTTTGCGTGGTCTAGAAATTTGCGGATAAATCCTCGTTGCAAGTATAGTTTCTAAACCTTCAAAAGTCCTTTCATACAAACGTTTTGGTTGTCACAAGTAACAAACCCCCTTGAAATTGATAACCGAGTATTCAAACCTCGGGTCGTCTTCTCAAGGAATTGCAGGGAGGTATGTTCTTATTATTGGTTATGAGTTTGTAAATTAGGTGTTTTAGAAATTAGGGAGCAGTATGTTGCATAAGAAGAAATAAAATAAATAAATAACTATAAAATAAACTCTTGGCAAGGTATGAAAACAGGAAGTCCTATCCTGGTTATCCTTATCAATTGTAAAGAGAATTGGATTCTTCTCCCACTTTGTTAACCTCTAGCTATGAAGGTAAGTTAGGTGGATGAATTAATTCTGATTCCTCAGGTCCTAGTCTTTCCTTGGGAAAGACTAGAGTTATTGGAAGTTGAATTAATTCTTGAAGAATTCCAATTTTCAATCAACAATGAGTTTGATAACTCAAGGGTCACCAATTATTTAACCAAAGCCGAAAGGAAAAAATAAATCTAAATTGAATTGAAAGCAATCTTAAACAGAATAAAACAATCATAATCTGAAATACCTCAAAATACATTAATAAAAGAAATCAATTCTAACATGAAGTTCGTAAACCAACATTAACAAACTGAAATAAAATAATAGAATAAATAAAGAACCTAGGATTGAGAGCCACTCCTAGAACTAAGAGAAATCCTAAATCCTAATACTAAGAGAGAAGAGAGAACCTCTCTCTCTAAAAACTACATCTAAAACATGAAAAGTGAATTATGAGAGCCTCCTCATGAATGAATGGATTCTCCCACTTTATAGCCTCTAATTTGGGTTTTCTGGGCTGCAAACTGGGTTAAAAATAGCCCAGAAATTGCCCCCAGCGTATTCTAGTACGTACAGGTCACGGAAAAGTGACGCGGCCGCATGGCTCATGCGGCCGCGCGGGTTGTGTTTCTGCCAGGTCACCAGTCCGTGTGACCCACGCGTTCGCGTCGTGTGGCATCGGGGAAGCTATGGCAAATTATATATCAAATCAAAGCCCCAGACGTTAGCTTTCCAACGCAACTGGAACCGCGTCGTTTAGACCTCTGTAGCTAAAGTTATAGCCGTTTGAGTGCAAAGAGGTCAGGCTGGACAGCTTAGCAATTTCTCCAACTTCTTGTATTCCTTCCACTTTTGCATGCTTCATTTCCATCCTCTGAGCCATTCCTGCCCTGTAATCTCTGAGATCACTTAACACACATATCAAGGCATCTTATGGTAATAAGAGATGATTAATAATAAGCAAATATAAGATTAAAAAAGCACGTTTTCAATTATAGTACAAAATCAAGAAGGAAATATAAAACTATGCAAATATTATGAATAAGTAGGTAAAGAGTTGATAAAATCCACTCAATTGAGCACAAGATAAACCATAAAATAGTGGTTTATCAATCTCCCCACACTTAAACACTAGCATGTCCTCATGCTAAGCTCAAGAGAAACTATAAAGATGAAGAGGAATGGTAGATTAATATGAAATGCAATCCTATCTATATGAATGCAACTACATGCAGAATGTTTCTACCTACTTGGTTAAAAATAAATAAATCTTTCAAGAACATATATGAACTGGATTTCACTGATTCAAATCATAAAAATGAAGTAAAAGTAAAATTGCAGAAGAAAATAGCTCATGAAAGCCGGGACAAAAAATCGAGCATCGAACCCTCATTGGAAGTGTATACACTCTAATCATTCAAGTGTTTAAGGTTCGACTCTCTCAATTCTCTACTAACCTTGCTTTCTAAGGCTTGCTCTTCATCTAACAATTAACAAAAATTTAATACATAAATACACATATCAAGAGGTCTTTTAAGGGTTGTAATGGAGTTAGGGTCAAGGTAGGATTGTATTTGGCCAAGTGGACTAAAAATCTTAATCCTTAATTAACTTAAACTTTTCCACCTAACTTAGACAATCCATGTAATCATAATACAACATCTAACCATCCATTAACTATGTTTTCCACATATTCATACATTCTAATTTCAAGTACAACTCATATGCATTGCTTTCACCACTCACTTTGGGGCATTTTGTCCCCCTTTTATTTGCTCTTTTTCTTTTCTTTTCTTTTCTTTTTCTTTTCTTTTTCTCTTTTTTTTATATTATTTTTCTTTTGCTTTTCTCAATGTATATGATTAAATTATTGAATGCATAAACATGTCCTAAACATTTCTTTCACATTTTCAGAAATTTCTAACATACTCAATTCTCAAACCAAATGTTTCCAAACACAATTTTCCCACACTTAAATCATAAGCACTTTCACTAGTCTAAGCTAACCAAGGATTCAAATTAAGGACATTATTGTTTTTCGCTTAGAGTTGATGATGTGCTAAAATAAAGAACAAATGGGTATAATAGGCTCAAAATTGGTTTGCAAGGGATAATGAAAGGTAAGGCCATATGGGTATGTGAGCTCAGTGAAACAAAGGCCTCAATCATGTAAGTGCATGTATACATCAAATAATGGAAATATAGAATTAAGCAAGACAAAGATCACAATTTTAGAGAGAAAAACACACATCAAAAATAAATTATTGGTTGATAAAATGCAACCAATCAATTAGGCTCAAAAATCTTACAGGTTTTGTGTGTTCGAGCTCTAAACCATGTTCCAATATAATATTTCTTCAAATAAGTGTAACAAAAAATTTTATTCAAATTAGTGAAATACTTTAAAAGATTTCTTAGAAAAGAAAATATTACTTCAACCAAATGGTAAAATATGCAAAAAATCAAACAAATATGCAATCAATTATGCAAATGCAACAATGAACAAACAAATAAAATAAAAAATTTTTGGTGTTGAGTCAAGAAATAACTAACCCATGGAGATCGGTATCGACCTCCCCACACTTAAAGATTGCACCGTCCTCGGTGCATGCTGAGATGTGCAAGTGGATGGGGGTTGTGGTTTCTCAGCTGAGCTCTTTTTGTTCCTTTCCTTGCCGACGGTTTGGGAGTAGCTTTCTCCTTTCCTTCCTTGGTGGCCATCCTGAAGAAGGGAAGAGAAAGTAAATTAAATTCAAATAGATATATAGCAAGGAAGAAAACGGAAGAGTGGTGATGGATGCACATTAGGATGTAATTGACATTAACACATGCTTGCGAGTACATATGAAAAGCCATCAATTGAAAATAGCTAGTGCATATAAGGACAAGTGAATGCAAGGTGTTTATCGGCATGCCGACAAAGGGCATGAGTAGCATAGACCAAGCATCACTTGTAATAAATCACCATGTTTGTGTTGACAATTATATTCAATTAATAAAATAGTGAAGGAAATTTGTGAAAAGCAAGCATTTAGTGTAGTAGAATAAAAGAAATCTAAAGATAGTGCAGAATGCCATACGGGCTTTTTCACAAACACATAGCATGTATGGTAAATAAGCTATTGAAAGTATTAAATTGAACATGCAAGCAACCCTTCAAAAAGTAATATATAATTGTCAAACAATTTCATAATAATTTACAAGAAAATACTTTCCCAATTAAATTTTTAACACCAAAATAACAAATTTAGAAAAGAAAATAAAAATATGCACAAAATAAAAAAAAATGCAATGAATGAAAGTATGCAAATAAATTAAATAAAATAGAATGGAAGTGAGAGAAAATAAGAAAGGAAGAAGAAATAAATAAGAAAAGATAAGAAGAATAAGGATTTGGAGAAGAAAAGATAAGAAAATTGGCACTAATCTGGAGAGGTTGTGCGACGCTGGCGACGCGGTCGCGTAGGTGACGCAGTTGCGTGGTGCGCAGTAAGGTTAGGCGACGCGGAAGCGTGGGGCACGCGATCGCGTGACTTGATTTGTACTAGTGGCGCGAGTGCAGCCTCGCGGTCGCACAACTCTCTGTTCAAAACTTAGTATTGCCAAAATCCAGGGTGACGCGGTCGCGTGGTTGATGCGATCACCCGGGTGACCTTTTTCTTAAAATGATGCGGCCGCATGGGGCACGCGGTCGCGTGGTAGGGCTTGGGCTTCCAGCACGAGTCCAGCCCAATTCCAGCTCAACTTTCAGCCATACACCTTGTTACGTCGAAATCCAGGGCCACGCGGTCGCGTGGGTGACGCGGACGCGTGGGGAAGCCATTTTGCAAATGACGCGGCCGCATTAGCGATGCGGTCGCGTGGGACGATTTGTGCCCTTGGCACGCCTCCAGCCCTGCTCCTGCGTAGCTCTTTGTTCAATTTCTTTTCCTCCTAACGCACATACGACGCGGATGCGTCAGCGACGCTGCTGCGTCGCGTGCGTAAATCCTTTTTTTTTTTGAAAAAAGAAGAATGCAGTGTTAATATGAATGTGACGCAAAACTCCAGGTTTAATATAATAAAATAAAATAAAACTAGAAAACAAATAAAACTAAATAAAAATGAAAAATGAATGATCGTACCATGGTGGGTTGTCTCCCACCTAGCACTTTTAGTTAAAGTCCTTAAGTTGGACATTTGGTGAGCTTCCTGTTATGGTGGCTTGTACTTGAACTCATCCAGGAATCTCCACCAATGTTTGTGATTCCAGTGTCCTCCGGGATCCCAAACTAAGCATGTAAAGCCCTTAAGAAGCTTCAAACAGATTCTTAGGCTCCCGGGGTGACAAATGCCAGAACAGATTCCAGGATCCCAAACTTTACTTTTACACCCGTTTTTGTCTCGATCTGCATTTTTCCAGCCGGGTGAAAGGTGATCTGAATTCTCACTGCAGCGACCAAACAGCTTCCTAGACCCATTCAGTTGAGCTTTATACCAACATTTGCGTTTAAACTTAAAGCTTCCAACCATGATGATTCTTGCAGGACAATTCTTACCACTGACCATCTTCCTCTTACTCTTGATGCCACAAAGAGCTCTAAGTTGACCATCCATCTCCAGTAGCCCATATTCAAGTGGGATTAGAAAGCTAAGGGATATGAATTTTACCCACTTGAATGTTGTGAAGGATGATGGCAACTTAGGGGGAGGTATTTTTAATGAAATTGCAAGCTCCACTCCCTTGTGCTCCTCTCTGATAATTATTGCAAGCTTCTTCAATTTCAACCTCTTCCTCTTAGTAGCTCTCTTTCAATTCAATCTCCTCTTCATTGCTTTCCAGGGGCATGGTAGGTTATGCTTCTTCTTTTTGAATCTCCATCTCTTGATCAACTTTTTCCAAGTCTTCAACTATGATATGCTTTGGAGGTTGTACACCCTCCTCAGCATCAATTTCAACTGTCTTGGAAGGAGGCTCTATGTCTTGACTTTCCCATGGAGGTTCTGCATCTCCTAAGTCTTCAACCACTTCTTCTTCTTCTTGAACAATGACAGTGTCTTTTACTTGTTCTAGTACGAATTCATTCTCTGTCTTGTCCACTGGGGTTTCTGGTATCTCCGTTATGCTACGCTCTTCAGTAGACTGTCCACATGGAGTTGTGGCTGATCCTTGTATATTTGAGCACCTAGAAATCCATTGAATTACTACTTGCTCCAGTTGTTGAATGGTTGCCTGAAATCGATCCACTGTTTCCTTGAAACGATCCTTTGTCTCTTGATGTACTCGGCTTTCATAAGTAGGATCATAGTGCTCTTGGATTGATAGATATGGAGATGATGAATATTGAAGTGGTGGTTCTTGGGAGTAATTGGGTTGGAATTGGGGTGGTTCTATATATGGTTCATATGGCTCATAAGGTGGTTGGTATGGTGGTTGAGGGTTAGGGTCATATGGAGGTGAATGGCGGAAAGGGGCTTGTGAGTTTGGTGGTCCAAAGTTATGTTGAGGAAAGGGTTCATAGGCATATGGTGGTGGTTGTTGATAGTCCATTGGAGGTGGTTGTTGCCATGAGGATTGATCAAGTCCTTGTGGCTCCTCCCATCTTTGATTGTTCCAACCTTGATACCTGATCTCATTGTAATTTCTTCTTCCTGCAACATTATTGTAACCAGACTCATAGCCAAAGGGGTGAGAGTTCATGATAGCAAATAAAAAAAATTAAAAACAAAAATAAAAATAAATTGAAATTAAAAGGTTATTTAAATTTTGAATTTGAAAATTAACTTTTGAAATTTGAATTTTTGAAATTTGAAATTTGAAAATTTTTAAATTTGAATTTTGAAAATTTTTAAATTTGAATTTTTAAATTTGATTTTTGAAATAAGATAAGATAAGATAAAATTTTAAAATAAAAATCAATAACCTCTTAATTTACGAAAAAGTGAAAAAATAAAAATAAAAATAAAAACAAATCAAAAAGCAAATATTTACAATAACCAATAACAAGGCACATGTTTGCAATTCCCCGGCAACGATGCCATTTTGATGAGAGAACTTTTGCGTGGTCTAGAAATTTGCGGATAAATCCTCGTTGCAAGTATAGTTTCTAAACCTTCGAAAGTCCTTTCATACAAACGTTTTGGTTGTCACAAGTAACAACCCCCTAGAAATTGATAACCAAGTATTCAAACCTTGGGTCGTCTTCTCAAGGAATTGCAGGGAGGCATGTTCTTATTATTGGTTATGAGTTTGTAAATTAGGGGTTTTAGAAATTAGGGAGCAGTATGTTGCATAAGAAGAAATAAAATAAATAAATAACTATAAAATAAACTCTTGGCAAGGTATGAAAACAGGAAGTCCTATCCTGGTTATCCTTATCAATTGTAAAGAGAATTGGATTCTTCTCCCACTTTGTTAACCTCTAACTATGAAGGTAAGTTAGGTGGATGAATTAATTCTGATTCCTCAGGTCCTAGTCTTTCCTTGGGAAAGACTAGTGTTATTGGAACTTGAATTAATTCTTGAAAAATTCCAATTTTCAATCAACAATGAGTTTGATAACTCAAGGGTCACCAATTATTTAACCAAAGCCGAAAGGGAAAAATAAATCTAAATTGAATTGAAAGCAATCTTAAACAGAATAAAACAATCATAATCTGAAATACCTCAAAATGCATTAATAAAAGAAATCAATTCTAACATGAAGTTCGTAAACCAACATTAACAAACTAAAATAAAATAATAGAATAAATAAAGAACCTAGGATTGAGAGCCACTCCTAGAACTAAGACAAATCCTAAATCCTAATACTAAGAGAGAAGAGAGAACCTCTCTCTCTAAAAACTACATCTAAAACATGAAAAGTGAATTATGAGAGCCTCCTCATGAATGAATGGATTCCCCTACTTTATAGCCTCTAATTTGTGTTTTCTGGGCTGCAAACTGGGTTAAAAACAGCCCAGAAATTGCCCCCAGCGTATTCTTGTACGTACAGGTCGCGGAAAAGTGACGCGGTCGCATGGCTCGCGCAGCCGCGCGGGTTGTGTTCCTGCCAGGTCACCCGTCCGGGTGACCCACTCGTTCACGTCGTCTGGCGTCGAGGCAGCTATGGCAAATTATATATCAAATCGAAGACCCGGACGTTAGCTTTCCAATGCAACTGGAACCGCGTCATTTGGACCTCTGTAGCTAAAGTTATAGCCATTTGAGTGCAAAGAGGTCAGACTGGACAGCTTAGCAATTTCTCCAACTTCTTGTATTCCTTCCACTTTTGTATGCTTCCTGTTCATACCCTGACCGAGCTCCCCAAAACCGGTCAAGATCATAGAAGGCCCGACCTCGTCCCAAGGCCCAAGCCTGAGGTCGGACCTCGGACAAATAGGCTAAGAAGGCCCATCAAAAGGAACGAAGCCCAAAACCTAAAGGCCGAAAAGGCCTGGGAAAGGCGGTTCCGCAAAGATAGAGATAAAACTCCCAAAAGATAAGATAAGATAAGAATATCTTATCCAGGGAAGATCACGACCAACTACTATAAATACACTGGAGCACCCAGGTATAACTCATACTCTAATTCTACTCAATACCTGTTTAATACCCATGCTAACTTAAGCATCGGAGTCTCTTGCAGGTACCCCCCACCCTCCGGTGACGAAGGATCAGCAGTACAGCCAGTCCAACAAGTCGGACACGATAGCTCCGGCCGTCTCCCACCAGCCGAACACGTTAGCACCAACCAGTACAGAAGATCTCGTCCGAGATCGACCTCCAGTTTCAGGTAACCCTCGGAACATTGGCGCCGTTGCCGGGGACCTGGAAGTCATCCCTCTACCATGGCGGACGATCCTCCCAACAATAACCACGCTACCTCAGAACAAGAGGAGGAAGTTGACACCGGAGAACGACCGGACAGCCCTCTATCACCGCACACTCCAGGAGGAAACAAACAGAATCGCCCAAAGACACCACTCCCAAACAAAGATCCACCAAATCCCGAGAAGGAAAAGAACTCGGAAATTCTAGAAGCAGTTCGGGCACAGCAAAACCGGCTGAAACAACTCGAAGAGGACATAAAAAAGCAGAAGGAAACTGAACAAGATCTGAGAAGAGAAGCTCGCAAGCGCATAGAATTAGAAGAAAAACTGCGGAAAATAGAGGCCAACCTGAAAGACCGAACGGAACGCGGCACCACCCCCGAAAACAATCATGATCCCTTCACACAAGAGATCATGAAGGAAAAGGTACCGCGAAACTTCAAACCACCAGATATGGATCTCTACGACGGCACCACCGATCCAAGTCACCACCTCAGCAACTTCAGAAGCAGAATGTACCTGGTCGACGCCTCCGACGCGATTCGGTGCAAAGCCTTCCCCACCACTCTCACCAAGTCAGCCATGAAGTGGTTCGACAACCTGCCACCAAGATCAATCACCAGCTTCGAAGACCTAACCAAAAATTCCTAACAAGGTTCTCCATTCAAAAGGACAAGGCAAAACATGCCCCCAGTCTACTCGGGATCAAACAAGGAAACCAAGAAACCCTCCGAGAATACATGGAGCGATTCAACAAAGCCTGCCTGGACATACAACACTTGCCCACAGAAGCGGCCATCATGGGACTGGCAAACGGCCTAAAAGAAGGACCATTTAGCCAATCCCTATCCAAACGATACCCGACCTCCCTATACGAGGTGCAGGAGCGAGCAGAAAAATATATTAACATGGAGGAAACCTCCCAGCTAAGAGACTCTTCTAGGAAGGAATCAACCTACCCGCTCCGAGATCGAGATCGGGAACAGAAGAAGAAAGAAGAATCCAACTCGGACAAGCCACGGAAGTACCATAGCTACACTCCCCTCCGAGTTTCCCTGGTAGACATCTACAGAAAGGTGTGCCACACCGAAAAGATCCCACCACCCCGACCTCTAAAACATAAGAGAGCGGGGAGAGATCGGTCCGAGTACTGTGAATACCACAAACTCTACGGTCATTCTACTAACGACTGCCACGACCTAAAGAACGTTATAGAAAGGCTGGCCAGAGAAGGAAAAATCGACAGATACATAGCAGAAAAGGGAGAAGAGACCAAAAAGAGAAGGAGGGGAGATAACGAAGATCGGGCTGAGCAAACCCCGCGAACCCCTGAAAGGCACGTTCACATGATAAATGGGGGTTTTGCAGGCGGAGGAACATCCAGATCCTCGCGAAAAAGACACCTCAAAGACGTCTATCATGTCCGAGAAGACAGCCCCCTGCCCGAGTTACCTACTATCTCGTTTACCCGAGAAGATGCTCAAGGGGTAATACCCGGGCACGACGATCCAATGGTAATCACCATCATCCTAGCAAACGCCAACCTACATCGAACCCTGGTTGACCAGGGAAGCTCAGCAGATATCCTGTTCAAAACGGCCTTCGACAAACTCGGGCTTGAAGAAAAAGAGCTAAAGGCCTATCCCACCGACCTATTTGGACTAGGGGACACCCCGATCCATCCCTTAGGATACATCTCGCTACATACCACCTTTGGAAGAGGCGAACAATCTAAAACATTAAGCATCGACTACATTGTAGTCGACGTCGCTTCAGCATACAATGCCCTCATTGGGCGACCAACCCTAAATAGACTAGCAGCTATAGTCTCAACCCCACACCTCTGTATGAAGTTCCCTACCACAAAGGGAATCGCTACCCTAAAAGGCGACCAAAAACTGGCACGGCGATGCTATAACGAAAGCCTGAGCCTAAAAGGGAAAGAGGTCAATACAATAGAACTCGGACGAGTTCAAGCCCGAGAAGACCTTCGGCCACAACCTGAGGGCGAAACCGAAAAAGTCCAGATCGGGAACACGCCTGAAAAAATAACAAACGTAGGAGCAAACCTCGAAGCAGGCCTAAAGGAGGAACTCATAACCCTCTTAAGGGAGAATTCCGACCTCTTCGCCTGGAAAGCCTCCGACATGCCAGGCATAAGCCCCGACCTAATGTGCCATAAGCTATCAGTGTACCCGGGATCCCGACCTGTCCAACAAAGACGCAGGAAGGTCGGGCCCGAACGCATGCAAGCAATAGAAGAACAAGTACAAGCACTACTAGATGCAGGGTTCATTACGGAAGTAAAATACCCCCTATGGCTCGCGAACGTGGTCCTGGTAAAAAAGCCCAATGGAAAATGGAGGATGTGCGTCGACTACACAGATCTCAACAAAGCCTGCCCCAAAGATCCATATCCACTACCAAATATCGACGCCTTAGTAGACGCAGCCTCAGGCTACAGATATCTCTCCTTCATGGATGCATACTCGGGATACAATCAAATCCCGATGTACGGGCCCGACCAAAAAAAGACCTCGTTCATAACCCCAAGGGCAAACTACTGCTACGTAGTAATGCCCTTCAGGCTGAAGAACGCAGGGGCAACCTACCAGAGGCTAATGAATAAAGTGTTCTCAGAGCACATCGGACTACAGCTAGAGGTGTATGTCGACGACATGCTGGTAAAGACACAAGAAGACAGAAACTTGGTGCCCGACCTCACCAGTGTCTTCGACACCCTCAGGAAGCACAACATGAGACTCAACCCGACAAAGTGCACCTTCGCCGCACAAGCCGGAAAGTTCTTAGGCTTCATGCTGACTCAAAGAGGCATCGAAGCAAACCCGGATAAATGCCAAGCAATACTCAATATGAAGAGCCCGACGTGTGTCAAAGAAGTACAACAACTGAATGGAAGGCTAGCCGCCCTATCAAGATTCTTGGCAGGATCAACGATAAAATCACTACTTCTCTACTCACTCCTAAAGAAAGGGAAACCCTTCGCGTGGACCCCGGAGTGCGAAAAAGCCTTCCAAGAATTCAAGGAATTCCTCGGGCAGCCACCAATCCTAACCCGACCTTTAAAAGGGGAAGAGCTCGTGCTATACCTCTCGGTCGGACATCGGGCAGTTGCTTCAGCATTAATACGAGAAAATGACCAAGGACAACACCCCATATACTTTATAAGCAAGGTACTACAAGGGGCCGAGTTAAACTATCAGAAAATAGAAAAATTCGCCTACACCCTAGTATTCACAGCCCGAAGGCTCCGTCCCTACTTTCAAGCCCACACCATCAAGGTCCGGACAAACCAACCCATGAGACACATCCTACAAAAAACAGACATGGCAGGACGAATCCTACAATGGGTGGTGGAATTGTCCGAGTTCGACCTCCACTATGAAGCTCGGACTGCCATAAAATCCCAGTATCTAGCCGACTTCATCGCAGAATACACTGAGACCCCTGGAACTCCACTCTCATGGAACCTGTATGTCGACGGGTCCTCAAATAAAACAGGAAGCGGAGCCGGGGTTATACTTGAAAGCGACCAAGGAACACGGATAGAACTATCCCTAAAATTCGAGTTCCAGGCTTCGAACAACCAAGCCGAGTACGAGGCCCTACTAGCAGGTCTAAAGCTAGCCGAAGAGGTCGGAGCCCAGAGAATCACGATCTTCAGCGACTCCCAGGTCATCACATCACAAGTAAATGGAAGCTACCAGGCCAAAGACCCAACTATGAAAAAAATACCTGGACCAAACACATGCACAATTACGCCACTTTTTAGAAGTACAGATCCAGCACATACCTCGGGAACGAAATGCCCGGGCAGACGCCCTCTCAAAGCTTGCTAGCACCAAACCCGGAGGCAACAACAGAAGTCTCCTCCAAGAAACCTTACAATCTCCCTCCGTATTAAGAGAGGAAGAAATACTAAATATATCCGACCAACAACAAGGATGGATGACCCCCATACTCAACTACCTGAAGTCGGGAACTCTCCCCGCCGAAAGAAAAGAAGCTAAAAGGCTTACAAAGGACGCCCAGAGTTATACATTAATTCACGGCGTATTATACAGAAGAGGATTCTCAAACCCCCTCCTTAGGTGCGTTCCGACCTCGGAAACAAAAAGCGTCCTCGAAGAAGTCCACGAAGGCATGTGTGGGAACCACCTCGGAGCTCGGGCACTATCCAAAAAAGTAGTCAGAGTCGGGTTCTACTGGCCGACCTTGCAAAGAGACGCAACGGAGTATGTGAAAATATGTCCCCCCCTGCCAAAAACATGCCAATTTTCACAAGGCACCGCCCGAAGACCTTATCAGCATCACTGCGCCATGGCCCTTCGCAAAATGGGGACTCGACCTACTCGGCCCGTTTCCCCAAGGACCGGGGCAAGTCAAATACCTCATAGTAGGGGTCGACTATTTCACAAAGTGGATCGAAGCTGAACCCTTAGCCACTATTACGGCTCAGAAAAGCCGTAAATTCCTATACAAAAACATTGTCACGAGGTTCGGAGTCCCCTACTCCATCACAACAGACAATGGAACACAGTTCACGGACACAAGTTTCCAGAACTTGGTGGCCGAACTAAAAATCAAACAGCAATTCACATCGGTCGAGCACCCACAAGCCAATGGACAAGCAGAGGCCGCAAATAAAGTCATCCTGACCGGGTTAAAAAGAAGACTCCAAGAGGCCAAAGGGGCATGGGCCGAAGAACTCCCCCAGGTACTATGGGCATATCGGACAACCCCGCACTCTACAACGGGAGAATCCCCATTCCGACTAGCTTACGGGATGGAGGCAATGATTCCTATCGAAATAGATGAAGGGTCGCCCAGAGTCATCTTCTACAACGAAGGAGGCAACCCTCAGGCACAAAGGGAAGAACTCGACCTCCTCCCCGAGGTCCGAGAAAGAGCCCGAATCCGAGAAGAAGCCTTAAAACGGCGAACGGCCCTCAGATACAATCAAAAGGTAATAAAGCGAAGTTTCTCCATTCACGACCTGATTCTAATCCGAAATGACATCGGAACACAAAAGTCGGGAGAAGGAAAGCTAGCCGCAAATTGGAAAGGGCCCTACAAGGTAACAGAAGTCTTAGGGACAGGCTACTACAAAATATCCGACCTAGAAGGCAATGAGCTGCCCAGGGCCTGGCACGCCTGTAATCTAAGATGATACTACAGCTAGAAAAACTTAACCCGAGGTGTACTCTTTTTCCCTACAAGGGTTTTTTAATGAGACACCCGGTTAAGTAGGACACCCGACCTAGTCAAAGGGTAAACACTCTGTAAATATTCTTTCTTTTTTTTTAATACTAATCAAATTTCTCTATTTTCTTTTCTTCTTCCTCATGATAAAGCAAATCCTAAAGAAAGTACCCCACCAAGGCGCATTAATTTATGCTCGGCAAAACGCAAAAAATCATTTGCCAAGAGACCATACAAGGTCGGCAAAGATAAAGCGACGAGGTTCAAATTAATGTGAGAAGTTATAAAAGTAACTCTGAAAAGGCTCAAAAGGCCAAATAAAAAGAGATTACAAAAATAACTTAGAAGGACGACTAAACGACAAAGGTCGGACCCACAAGTTATAAAGTAACTCTGAAATGGCTCGAAAAGCCAAACAAAAAAGAGATTACAAAAATAACTTAAAAAGGCCGACCAGCGACAAAGTCGGACCCAACAAAAAGGAGGTACTTGAGCGCCCGAGGTCCGAGCTTAAAGCTCGGATCCAAGAAAGAAAGCCTTAAAACGGCAAGAACCAAGATTTCGAAAAACGCTTACTAAAAAGTTGCTCTACAAAGGCAACTAAAAAGTACAAGCGAAAAGAACGAAACCAAAGGAAGTCTCAAAACGCTAGCTAAAAAGTTGTTAACCAAAAACAACTAAAAAGCACAAAAGCGGAAACCAAAGGAAGTCTCAAAACGCTAGCTAAAAAGTTGTTAACCAAAAACAACTAAAAAGCACAAAAGCGGAAACCAAAGGAAGTCTCAAAACGCTAGCTAAAAAGTTGTTAACCAAAAACAACTAAAAAGCACAAAAGCGGAAACCAAAGGAAGTCTCAAAACGCTAGCTAAAAAGTTGTTAACCAAAAACAACTAAAAAGCACAAAAGCGGAAACCAAAGGAAGTCTCAAAACGCTAGCTAAAAAGTTGTTAACCAAAAACAACTAAAAAGCACAAAAGCGGAAACCAAAGGAAGTCTCAAAACGCTAGCTAAAAAGTTGTTAACCAAAAACAACTAAAAAGTACAAAAGCGGAAACCAAAGGAAGTCTCAAAACGCTAGCTAAAAAGTTGTTAACCAAAAACAACTAAAAAGCACAAAAGCGGAAACCAAAGGAAGTCTCAAAACGCTAGCTAAAAAGTTGTTAACCAAAAACAACTAAAAAGCACAAAAGCGGAAACCAAAGGAAGTCTCAAAACGCTAGCTAAAAAGTTGTTAACCAAAAACAACTAAAAAGCACAAAAGCGGAAACCAAAGGAAATCTCAGAACGCTAGCTAAAAAGTTGTTAACCAAAAAACAACTAAAAAGCACAAAAGCGGAAACCAAAGGTCAAAACGCTAGCTAAAAAGTTGTTAACCAAAAAACAACTAAAAAGCACAAAAGCGGAAACCAAAGGTCAAAACGCTAGCTAAAAAGTTGTTGACCGAAAACAACTGAAAAGCACAAAAGCGGAAACCGAAGGTCAAAACGCGAACAAAACACCGCATAATAAAGTTACTGCAAGTAGCTACATAAAGCGAAAGGTGTCCAAAAAAGCGTTCACAGAAGTCATCCAACAAAAAGCCCACAGGCCGGGCAAACCACTAAAAAGATTACAGGGGATCAAGGTCCTTTCCAGACTCCACATCAACAGCAGGCTCCGGAGGAAACATAGATATCGGGACCGCATCGACAGCAACGTCATCCCGATTCGAAGCTTCCACACCAGATCTATTCCCGACCAAAGGGGAAGTCGGGTTCCCAACCGGAACTTTGGGGTCGGACATCGGGACCTCATCCTCAGCAGGAGCAGGAACAATCTGGCCATCCACAACGACGTTATCCGTACTGAACAAGCTCAGATCTAGGTCGGGAGCAAGAACTCGGACCTGAGCCTTCAAATTCTCGAACATGGCATCCATGCCCTTGGCCACATGACCTTCCAGCTCGTAAAACTTGTCCTGCGCAGATTGCAACTCCTCCCTTGTCTCCACAAGCTCGGCATATAGCTTGGTATAATTCTCCGTGGCCGCCTTCGCCATCTCCTCAGATGTCTTCGCTGCCGCCACAGCCGCGGTAGCTTTAGTTTTCTCTTTCTCCAAGGAGGCCTCCAGCTCAGCAATCCGGGCAGCCTTCAGTTGACTAATCTTATCAAGCTCGGAACGAGCCTTATCAAGTCGAGAGCTGGTCGCACCAATGGGGGATTTCTTGAACTCCCGGGCAATAGCGGCATGAAGACTAGCCATCCGGACACAGCTCCGCGCCATATATTGAAAATGATGCTCCATAGACGCATCATCAGTAGAAATGAACGTCTGAGGGAGGATGTGCTGCTCAATCCAACCAAGAGCATCGAAGTCCTTATCATTGAAACCGGCAAGCTCTTGAGAGGTCTTCTGCTTCTTGGGAGGAGGACCCGAGAACGGAGGAGGAGAAGAAGTAGCAGAGGTCGGAGGATCCTGGCTTATAGCTCGGAATTGAGGAGTCGGAATAGTCTTCGACCGAGTCTGAACACCCACGGTAGTCTTCTGCGGAGAAGATCGGGCAGAAGCATCCCCGGCCTCGAGATTTCGAGCAGCCACCGACTTCTTCGTCCGACGAAGAAATTTCATGGAATCCGCCTGAGAAGACATCTCTGCAAAGAAATAAAAGGGATTACCACAACAGAAATTCCACCAAAAATAAAAACACAAAGGAAAGGTCGGAATCTCAAAGAGGTCGGGAACTACCTAACTCGGAACGGAGAAGGCTTGGATCTCCCAACATTTTCTTCGTATCCAAGTGAGGTGCCCGACCCCATAAACTGCTTACCACACCCACAAAAGCCTGCTCCACCTCATCTAGACTCTCAAACGTATACTTAACAGACACTACATTCTCCTGCCAACAAAGAGGAAAAGAAGGCTCCCCACTCTCATCTAGAAAGAAAGGTCGGACGTCCCCAGTAGCCCGGACCTTGAAATAATAGTTCTTAAAATCGTGAAAAGACTCATCATACAGGGTACAGAACTTCCTCCCCAGGTTAGCCCTAAAAGAGACCCAAGACACCTTCCCCCCACCCGAACCCGGCTTCGTTAACACAAACAAATAGGAAAAAAGAGAAATAGAGGGAGGGACACCCAAAAACTGGCACAAAAGTTGGAACAGCTTTAAAAATGCCCAGGAATTTGGATGGAGCTGCGTAGGGGCAAGGTTACAGGACCACAACACCTCGGACTCCAGGTCAGTAAAAGGAAGTCGGACACCCAGCTTAGAGAAAAAACAATCATAGGCGTAAAAGAAGAGCTTCTCGGAACTGTCTAAAGGCGGGAAGCAAACTCTCTCCTCGGAATCCGGGGCTACTAACTCATAATCCCTCTCAGACTCCCTATCCTCACATATGCTACATTGCCTACAAAACCTAGCTAAATACTCAGTATCTACCACAGAAGGGACTCTTAAAGGAACAGGATCTACCCAACCAAGACCACTCGGAATCTTGGTCGACATTGCTTGAAGAACCTTTCGAGACATAAAAATCTTGCCTACAAAGAAGAATACAAACAGCAAGGCAAAAATCACATAAAAGCAAAACAGCAAAAGCCCATTCAGCAAAGCAAGAAAACAAAAAGTTCTTTCAGAAGAAAATGCAGCCACTCGAAAACAAAATACCAAAGAGAAAAGAGCCCCCCCACATACAAAATAACCAAAGCAATGGCGGCGCCTCTTTTCGGGGCAACCCAGGCATAGAAGAAAAAGAAACAGAAGCATATGTGTGCAAAGAAAATGAAGACGAGAACAAACCTGGAAAAAAGGAAGAAAGGCGACAAGCTCCGATGCAAGGAGAACGAAAACGGCGGCGCGGAGGAAACCCCGGAAAGACGCACAGAAAAGAATCGGAGAAGAAGAAAACAAAGAAGGAGCGGCGCTCGAAGAAGAGGTGGCGAAAACTCAGAAAAATGAAAAGGGAACAGAATAAACGAAGAAGATGAGGAAAGGGGCAAATAAATAATGCCTTCACAGAGCCCGAACGGAAATCGAGGAGAAACGATAACAAGCAATAAATGCTGAAACGGCCATTTTCAAATTCTGAAAAAACTACTATGCCCGAGCTCAACCTCTCAAAAAGGACGAACTCGGGCAGGGGCACTGTTCATACCCTGACCGAGCTCCCCAAAACCGGTCAAGATCATAGAAGGCCCGACCTCGTCCCAAGGCCCAAGCCTGAGGTCGGACCTCGGACAAATAGGCTAAGAAGGCCCATCAAAAGGAACGAAGCCCAAAACCTAAAGGCCGAAAAGGCCTGGGAAAGGCGGTTCCGCAAAGATAGAGATAAAACTCCCAAAAGATAAGATAAGATAAGAATATCTTATCCAGGGAAGATCACGACCAACTACTATAAATACACTGGAGCACCCAGGTATAACTCATACTCTAATTCTACTCAATACCTGTTTAATACCCATGCTAACTTAAGCATCGGAGTCTCTTGCAGGTACCCCCCACCCTCCGGTGACGAAGGATCAGCAGTGTAGCCAGTCCAACAAGTCGGACACGACAGCTCCGGCCGTCTCCCACCAGCCGGACACGTTAGCACCAACCAGTACAGAAGATCTCGTCCGAGATCGACCTCCAGTTTCAGGTAACCCTCGGAACACTTCCTTTCCATCCTCTGAGCCAATCCTGCCCTGTAATCTCTGAGATCACTTAACACACATATCAAGGCATCTAATGGTAATAAGAGAGGATTAATAATAAGCAAATATAAGATCAAAGAAGCACGTTTTCAATCATAGTACAAAATCAGGAAGGAAATATAAAACTATGCAAATATTATGAATAAGTGGGTAAAGAGTTGATAAAATCCACTCAATTGAGCACAAGATAAACCATAAAATAGCGGTTTATCAGTGGTATCACATCATCATCATGGCTAGGAACATCCGCCAGTGATGCCATGCTGGTAATCAGGACAGGAAAAGGAAGGAGGCCACGAATATAGGCACGCCACATGCTCTGTCGGATCAATCGGGGAAAATAAACTTCCTTTCCCTCTATAACACAACCAATCAAGAGTAGCATCTCCATAGGGATCTCAGAAAAGTGAGTGGTGGGCAAGACATAGTGAGCGAATATCATCTGCCAAGTCTTAGTCTCTCTAGTCAGATGAGCAAAAAGCATCCCTTTAGGCTTAGTGTTGGTCGCATCCATGACCCAAGTGGCATCCGGTAAACCAATCACGCGCCTAAGCGCCTCATAGTCAAAGGTCATGCTGTGAATAGCTAACTCAGCCTGCTGATGAGTGCAGGTGCCATCAGGGAGATGTCGGCACTGCAATGCCTCCTCTATGGCTGACTCAGTGATCATAACCTCTCTACCCCTCACCTGAACTGAATCCAAATTGGGACGGAAGAAGTTGCAATAGAATTCCTTAACCCAAGAAATGTTGATTTCTCCCAAATCTCTATCAACAAAGTCCATACCCAACTCTAGGATGCGACTAGTAATTGCTCGTCTCACATCATTAGGTAGGAGTAATTTCTTCTCAGTATTCAGCTTCGTCGTCTGATATTTTTGAAAGTGAAGCTCACAGTAAAGATTGGAAAACTTTGCTGGATCGGTAGAGGGTAGCAACTAATTTTCCTTTTCTTCATCATTCAATGGATTCTTAGAATAATTCTTGTAAGCGGAGGGGATAGAGGGTGTAGAATATTTTCTTTTCTTGGAGGTAGTGACTATAGCTTTTCCTTTATCCGACATCCTGAAAAATATGATAAAATATAAGGAATAGAACACTTAGCATGTAACAGAGAAAGCATGTTCATAATATCAATTGACTAACAACACTTATGATGTGAACTGAACTTGAAAAGAATTGGTATCAAGTAAGCACAAGTGAACAAGTAAATCAAGAATGCAATCTTCATTAAAGTCAACAACTCTTACTCAATAAGCAATAATATCATCATACTTTTGAAAGAATGGTTAAAGAGGGTTAAATGTGAGTAGAGGTTAAATGGTTAAAGAAATTAGTAAGTTAGAAAGGTGGATTAGTGGTATGATGATATTTAGGCTCAAATAAAAGAGAAGTTCTGGTTCATGTTCACAATGATTGGTGCAAATCCGGGAAGTCAAAAGGAAACAGAAATTAGCCCAAATTACAATAGAGACTAAAATGAAAATAGATTTCTTGAAAATTGGGCAGCATTTCGGCTAAAAATTGGATGTTCCTGGATAGCAACATAGCAAAAGCAGCGAGAATACAACATCAATCAAGTATAACATCAATGGGATAGCATTCAGCAACACAAATTGCATAAAATAGCAACCCAAAATCAGCATACACACCCAAGTAAACAAACAGCAAATCATGCACAAACGGAGCACTTATCAGGCCTAGAATCCTCTATCCAGTCATAGCTACCTAACCGCAATTATTTCTAACTAACCTATCATGTAAAATTTCAATCTAACTAACTAACAGAGAACCAACAGTAGCTAACAGGAATCAAAAATTAATAGAGAACAGAGTAGGGGCAGGAACCTGGGAGTAGAGAAGAACTAAAAATGGAACAAGAAAGTGGGATTGGGACGGGGATAGGTGCTGGCAAGGTAGAACGTGCCGCCGTGGACGGTGGTCACCGCGGAGCAGCGGCGGAGGGAGTGAGAGACAGGGAAGTGTTGATTAATGAAGACAGAGAGAGGAGGGGACCGACCTCGCGGTGTTTGTCGCCGGCGGTGAAGCAGCAGAGGCGCGCCGGTGGTGGAGGAGAGCAGAGGGGAGAGTGAGTGGGTGAAGAAGAGAGAGGGGCCGCCGAGTGCTCGTCGCCGGCGGTGGTGGCGGAGGTGGTTCGGGCAGAGTGAGAGAATGGAAGGTTGGACGTGGGAGAGATATGACGGACTAAGGTTGCAGGTAGTGGCGGTGGCCATCGCTGCTATTGGCGGAGGTTGATCAGAGGTTGGAGGAGGAAGGAGGAAGAAGATGATGGGGGAAGAAGAGATGTGCGCGACTGCGCAACACCTTCGCGTATTAGGGGTTATTTTCTTTTCGAATCGACGCGGGCGCACACCGTGTGCGTCCGCGTACATGGATGAGATTAAGGACCTACGCGTGTGCGTACAACGTGCTCAAGCGTGGATGGGGAAACTCTCTAGGTGCGCGTACGCATACAGTGCGCGCACGCGTACATTGAGTTGGGCTAGAGGCTTAGAGTGGGCTTGACGCATGCCCAACTCTCTGGACAATGGCCTGGAGTGGCGGCAAGTGCGCGTTCGCGTACGTTGGCAGAGCAGCATAGAGCGCGCAAGCACGACGCGTGCGCTCGCGCCTTTTCCTCCCTTTGTCATATGGGCACGCACGCGGTGAGTGCGTGTCCGCGCGAGATGAGTTGGGCTGGGGGCTCAAAGTTGGCCCAGATCCAGCGCAACTCTTTAGAGAGTGGCTCAGAAGTTGCAGCAGCAGATCGACGTGGACGCAGCAGGTGTGCGTCCGCGTGCACTTCCTTGTTCTCGTGATCGGCGCGCACGCACGTAGTGCATGTCAGCGTGGGTTGTGTTGGGCTCAGGGCATAGTGTTGGCCCAAGAGAGGCCCAACTCTCTGGAATTTGGGTGATGATGTATCCGCTCATGGACGTGTGCGCGTAGATCGTGCGCGCGCGTCCACCCCCCCTTTTTTTTTAAGCAGAAAAATTGTGCTCAGGTGCTCCCTATACTGCTCACAACTCTTTATTCAATCAACCCTCCCACGATTCACAAAATGCAATTTAATATTATTCATCTACTACTAAACACAACATACATGTGACTATGCTAACAATTAAGTTGTACAAACAAATCTATATGAGACATCTACCTACAATGGCAACTCAAATCACTTATTAAGCAAAATTAAAAGAGAATGGAAAGAGTTTACCATGGTGGGGTGTCTCCCACCTAGTACTTTTATTTTAAGTCCTTTAGTTGGACATGTTGAGAGACTCATTCTCATGGTGGCTTGTGTTTGTACTCATCCTTGAATCTCCAAGGATCTTTGCTTCTCAATTGGTTGACAGAGTTTCCAACCATCTTCATCAAGCTTGGGCAAAGTTCTACCCAAGATATGAGTCCCCATAGTTGGTTTTCACTTAGCGAACCGGGATCCCATATCTTGTTTTCACACCCGTCTTCGATTTGGTCTTCATACTCTTTATTTCCGGGTGGTTGACCTATAGAATTCTCTTTAACATACCAAGCCTTCCGTTGAGACCCTTGTAAAGTGGCATTCTTCCAATCATCGTTCCTATACCTTGAAGCTTTGACCTTAATGAGCCTAATTCCTAACTTGCAACCACTACACAACTCTCTTATACTTTTAACTCCACAAAGAGCTCTAAGTTGTCCATCCGTTTCAATCAAACCATATTCAAGTGAGAAATTAAAGCTTAGAGATAAGAATTTTACCCACTTGAATGTTGTGTTGGATGATAACTTGGGGAGGGAGACCTCCCCACACTTAGACAATGCAAGGTCTACTTCTTTGTGCTCTTCTTTGTGTATTTCTACCTCTTTGCGAGCTTCCTCGATTTCAACCTTTCCCCTTTTTTCACATGGCTTGGTGTTGTCTTCAAGAACTTTGATTTCTTGCCTAATGGGTGGTGATTCAATTTTGGATAGAAATTCATTGATGAATAGATCCATTTCTTGGTCAACCTCTTCATATTCTTCAATTTCGATATACACCATGCCAACGTTTTCCTCTTGGTAGTTCTCTTTCTCATTGCTCACCAAGGGTATGGGAGGTTGTGCACACTCTTCTATAATTTTAACTCCATGTCCAATGGGAGAGGATTCCATTGTAGAGAGAAATTCATCCATGATTGAATACATCTCTTGATAAGCCTCTTCCAAATCTCCAACGATGATATGCCTTGGAGGTTGCGCACCCTCTTCAACATCAATATCAAGCTTTTTGGAAGAGTGTTCCATGATGCTACATTTCCATGGACTTTCAACATCTCCTAAGTCTTCAACCACTTCTTCCTTTTCTTCAATAACCATGGCTTCCTCTAGTTGCTCCAATACAAAACGGCATCCCTCATCCCCCACCGGAGTTCCCAATCTCTCCTCCATGTTTTGCTCTTCTTTAGGTTTTCCACATGTGGCTACGGGGGAAACTTGAGTAATCAAACATTGGTGGGCTAGAGCATGCACCACCTTGGTCAAATTGGTCACAAACTCAAATGTATCCCGCTTCATGGCTTCTTGCCCTTTAAGTAACAAAGTGAGAAAATCGTCTATTGGGGCGTGGGGTGGGTAGGAAGGTTCATCATTTTTGAGAGAGGGTTCATAATAGGAAGGTGGTTCTTCTTGGTAAGGTTGTGGAGATTGTGTGTATTGAGGTGGTTCTTGGGAGTAATCTTGATAGGGTTGTGGTGGTTCTAAGGGTTTTTGCTCATAATGGTCATAAGAGTATGGTGTGGGGGTCATATGATGGATATGGATCATAGGAAAGTGCTTGATGTGGAAAGGCTTGTGAGTATGGTTGAGGTTCATGTTGAGGATAAGGTTCATAGGCATATGGTGGTGGTTGATTATCATAAAAGGAATCACCATAGCCATTGAATTGACATGCATTAGGATGAGAATTATACCTATAAGTGATTAATTCCTTGAGGCTCCTCCCATCTTGGAGTGTTCCATCCACAATGAGCGTCATCATTGAAATTCACATTTCCTACAACACAATTAGAACCAAACTCATAGCCAAAGTGAGAATTCATAGTGGAAAAACAAAATAAAACTAACAAAAACTAGAAAACAAGCAAAAGACAATCCTATTCACACTATTCACATATGTACAATAACCAATAACATAACACCATTGCAAATCCCCAGCAACGGCGCCATTTTTGATGATTGGATTTTTGACGGTTTAGAATTTCACTAATGAATTCTCGTTGTAAAGTATAGTTTCTAAACCAAACAATAATCCTTTCATACAAAAAGTTGTTTGTCACTAGTACAAACTCCTAAAATTTATAAACCGAAGTATTGGACCTCGGGTCGTTCTCCCTAGGAATTGTAATGAAGTGTCTTGTTATTGGTTGTGAGTTATATTTGGGGTTTTTAAGATTTTAGACAAGAAATATAAATGGCAAAGAAATAAACTAACAACTAAAAAAGCTCTTGGCAAGATATGAGAACTAGAAGTCCTATCCTAGTTATCTTCCTCAATTGTGATGAGAATTGTTCATTGCTCCCACTTAGTTAACCTCTAACCATGGAGGAAAGTCAAGTGGATGAATCAATTTGATTCCTCAAGTTCTAATCAACTCCTAAAGGAAAGATTAGCTTTAGAGGCATTCAAATCAATTAGCAACTTCCAATTATCACTCAACAAAGGAATTAGATAACTCAAGAGTCACTAATCACTCTACCTAAGCCAAGAGGAACAAAATCTACTCTAAAATCCAACCAAGCATTTCATCAAACACTTGGAAGGCATAAAAGAAAAGCATAGTAAATTGAGAACAAGAATAGAATCTAACAACAATTATTGCAAGGAATTAACAACAACAATCAAGGAAATCACAATTATCATGAATTACCTCAAATTGCATTATTGAAAGAAAACAAAGAAACAACAATCTATCCAAAACAAAATAAAGAATTACAACTATTAAAGTACATAACTAGAAAGAGGAAGATGAGAAGAGTAAGAATTGATAAAAGAAAAGTGAATCAAAGCATGAATTAAACCTAGATCTAAGAAGAGAGATTAACCTAAACCTAATCCTAATTCTAGAGAGAAGTGAGAGCTTCTCTCTCTAGAAACTACTTCTAAAACTAAACTAAACTAATGATAACTAACTCACCCTCTTCCCCCTTCAATCCTTGATCCTTTTATTCCTTTCTATCAGCAATCGGCGCCAAAAATGGGTTCAGAAACCCTTCCAAATCGCCAGGCACGTGTTGCTTTAATGAAGTCATGTGCCGACTTCGACGCGTGCGCGCACGGTACGCGTGCGCGTCCCTGGCCAATTCTGCAATGTGCGCGCGAGCGCCTTGTGCGCGTGCGCGTGCTTGGCTGATCTCACTTCTTTGACTTTTCATGCTTCTCTCCACTTGTATGCTTCCTCCCTTGCTCCCTTTGATCCATGCCTAGCCTATTTCAATCCTGGAATTACTAGCAAACACATCAAGGCATCTTATGGAATCAAAGTGGAATTAGAATTCATCCATATAAGGCTTAAAAAGCATGTTTTTACACTTAAGCACAAATACGGGAGAGATTATAAAATCATGCTAATTCATAGGTTAAATGCGAGAAAAGGTCATCAAAATACTCTAAATTCAATACAAGATAAACCGTCAAATTGGGGTTTATCAACAACCAAAACTTTTGTACGAAAGGATTCTCTGTTGGTTTAGAAACTATACTTACAACGCAATTATATTTGTGAAATTCTTTACCGGCAAAAATCCGATCGTCAAAATGGCGTCGTTGCCAGGGATATGCAAATGTGTGCCTTATTATTGGTTATTGTAAATATTTGCTTTTGTTTGTTTATTTGTTTTATTTTTTTTAATTTTTATTAACTACTATGAATTCTCACCCCTCTGGTTTCAAGTTTGGTTATAATATTGTTGAAAGGAATGGAAGCTATAACAGGAATATGCATCAAGGTCAAAACAATCAAAGATGGACGGAGCCACGAGGATCTGATCAACCTTTTAGGCAACAACACCTTCCAAAATACCATGGACGACGACCATTCTACAATGCATGCCAAGACAATAGTTATGGTGGACCCTTTCGTGACAACCAACCTCCACCAATTTACTATGGTCAAGAACCATTTCACGGAGCGTACCAAGATGACAAATATGTGGATCCCCTTGTAGTTACCAACAAAGCCCACCATATGCTTATGAACCGCTTCCCCAACATACCTTTGAACCACCATACTCACAAGCCCCCTACAACCAACCACCTCTATATGACCCTAACCCATACCCACCATACCAACCACCCTATGAACCGTATGAACCATACATAGAGCCACCCCAATTCCAACCCAATTACTCCCAAGAACCACCACCTCAATATACACCATGTCCATATCCATCAATCCAAGAGCACTATGATCCTACTTATCATAGCCGAGCGCAACAAAAATCAAAGGATCATCTCAAGGAAACGACAGATCAACTTCATGTAACTCTTTGAACGTAGCATGAAGGAGATACTAGAAACTCCAGTGGACAGTGAGCAGCATGACTTTGTATTTGTACAATTGGAGGAAGCCGTAATCATTGAAGAGGAAGAAGTGGTCGAAGACTTAGGAGATGCGAAGCCTCCATGGGAAACTCAAGTCTCAGAGCCCCCTTCTAAGGAGTTTGAATTTGATGTTGAGGATGGTGTACAACCTCCAAGGCATATTATGGTTGACGACTTTGAAGTGGATGATCAAGAGATGGATTCAATTATTGATGAATTCTTATCTACCTTTGAATCCTCATCCATTGGACTTGACATGGAGATGGAAGAAGAAGAAGCACAACCTCCCATGCCCTTGGTGAACAATGAAGAAGAGATCGAATTGGAAGAAAGCTACCAAGAGGAAGAGGTTGATATTGAAGAAGCTTGCAAAGAGGTGGAAGTTGTCAAAGAAGAGCTCAAGGGAATGGAGCTGGAAATTACCTTGCCAAAGTTGTTTGAGTCCTTTCCTCCAAAGCCATCACCGTCCATTCCTTCATTCAAGTGGGTAAATCTCTCATCTCTAAGCTTAATTAGCTCACTTGAATATGATTTACTTGAGATAGATGGTTAGCTTGGAGCTCTTTGTGGCCATAAGAGCAAGTGGGAAATGGTTAGTGGTAGGAAATGTCATGCAAGGTACAATATGGTTGCATGCTCCAAATTGAAGTACAAAGGTTGGTACAATTCTCAATTGAATGGGTCTAGGAAGCTGTTTTGATGTCTCAATAAGAAGTTCAATTACGTGCCACCCAGATGGAATCATGATGATCAACAAGAAGACGGGTGCAAAAGCAAAGTTTGGGACCCCAGAATTCATTTTAGCAATCAACACTCTTGGGGCCTTGTCACTTACTTTAGATTGCTTGACGGCTGTGTGCGCCTAGTTTGGGATCCCGGAGGCCATTGGAATTACAAACATTGGTGGGGATTCAAGGATCAGTACAAGCACAAGCCACCATGATAAGGAGCTTGCTAAATGTCCAACTTAAGGACTTTAACTAAAAGTGCTAGTGGAAAATAACCCACCATGGTATGATCGTTCTTTTCCAGTCTTAGTTTTATTTTACTTTGTTTTCTTCTTAGTTTTATTTTATCATGTTTTTATTAGTGCTCGTTCATCATGTCAGCATCTGCATTCTGCATTCTGCATATTAAAAAAAAGAAACGAAGAGCACGCGATGCGTCAGCGTCACTGACGCGTCCGTGTCATATGTGCATTCGAAACAAGAAGAAAAGAAGAAGAGATTCACGTGGGAGCGTGGCTGGAGGCGTGCCTTAGGCACAAACACGCCCACGCAAACGTGTCCATGATGTGTCCGCATCGTTTACGAATCCAGCCCACCACGCGATCGCGTCACCAACGCACACGTGTGACCCTGCAAAGTCGACCTAAAAGATATATGGACAGAGAGTTAGGATGGAGTGGTGCTGGAATGGTGCTGGAAGCACAAAGCCATATCACGCGTACGCATCCCTGACGCATTCGCGTCATTTTCTAAATCAGACCATCCACGCGTGGGCATCCCTCACGCGCACACGTCAGTTGAATTTTTGGCAATAAGTGCGCATGAGACAGAGAGTTGCGCAGGCACGACGCTCCTCTCGCGCCAATGGCACAAATCAAGTCACGCGTACGCGTGCCCCACGCGTACGCGTTATCAGAGAATTTTGCAACTCACGCAAACGCGTGCTCTACGCATTCGCGTCACCTACGCCACACAGCTTATCCAGATCATCCCCAAGAAATCTTATCTTTTCTTCACCAATCCTAATTTTTCCTTCCTCCTCTCTTCCTTACATCTTCTTCATTTCTTTCACTTCTCATTTTTATTATCTCTCATTCTATTTTACTAAATTTATTTGCATACTTTCATTTATTACATTTTAATTTTGTGCATATTTTTAATTTCTTTTCTAAGTTTGTTGATGAGCGGATAATTTATACGCTTTTTGGCATTGTTTTTAGGTAGTTTTTTGTAGGATCTAGCTACTTTTTAGTATATTTTTATTAGTTTTTAAGCAAAATTCACATTTCTGGACTTTACTATGAGTTTGTATTTTTTTTGTGATTTCAGGTACTTTCTGGCTGAAATTGAGGGACCTGTGCAAAAAATCTGATTCAGAGGCTGGCAAAGGACTGCTGATGCTGTTGGATTCTGACCTCCCTGCACTCGAAATAAATTTTTGGAGCTACAAGAGTACAAATGACGCGCTCTCAACTGCGTTGGAAAGTAGACATCCAGGGCTTTCCAGCAATATATAATAGTCCATACTTTGTCCGAGTTTAGATGACGCAAACTGGCGTTTAATGCCAGCTTTCTGCCCTATTCTGGAATTAAACGCCAGAAACAAGTTGTAAAGCAGAGTCAAATGCCAGAAAAAAGTTACAAAATGGCGTTCAACTTCAAGGAAGACCTCTACACATGAAAGCTTCAATGCTCAGCCCAAGCACACACCAAGTGGGCCTAGAAGTGGATTTCTGCATCATTTACTCATTTCTGTACCCCTAGTAATAAATCTTGTATAAATAGGACTTTTTACTATTGTATTTTCATCTTTGGACGCCTAGTCCTTGGATCGGTCTTGGTTATTCTGGTTCCCTCTCTGGGGCCGAAGCCAATGAACATCATTATCACTTATGTATCTTCAACTGTGGAGTTTCTTCACACCATAGATTAAGGTGTGGAGCTCTACTGTTCCTCGAGTATTAATGCAAAGTGCTACTATTTTCTATTCAATTCATGCTTATTCTTATTCTAAGATATTCATTCGCACGAGTTTATTTTAGAGATTTATTTTGTACCTCATGACATTTTTACATCCGAACTTGTACATTTGACGGCATGAGTCTCTAAACCCCATGGTTGGGGGTGAGGAGTTTTGCAGCGTCTCGATGAATTAATGTAAGTATTTCTGTTTTCTATTCAATCTCGCTTGTTTCTATTCTGAGATATTCATTCGCACTCCAACATGATGAATGTGATGATCCATGACAATCATCACCATTCTCAACCTTTGAACGCGTGCCTAACAACCACTTCCGTTCTACCTTAGATTGAATGCTTATCTCTTGGGTTTCTGGCACACGAGTTTGATTGCCTCTCCTGACAACAGAGCGTTCAACCCGTGAGTCCAGAGTCTTCGTGGTATAAGCTAGAACCAATGGGCATCATTCCTGAGATCTGAAAAGTCTAAACCTTGTCTATGGTATTCCGAGTAGGATCTGGGAAGGGATGTCTGTAACGAGCTTCAAACTCACGATGTTGGGCATAGAGACAGACGCAAAAGGATCACTGGATCCTATTCCAGCATTAGTGAGAACCAACAGATGATTAGCCATGTACATGGACCCTTTTCACTGAGTGGACAGCTGGTAGCCATTGACAACGGTGATCCACCAACATACAGCTTGCCATGGAAGGAGACCTGCGTGCGTGAAGTTGAAGACAGTAGGAAAGTAGAAATTCAAAGGACAGAGCATCTCCAAAACTCCAACCCATTCTCTATTACTACGTAACAATTATTCCTTTCATGCTCTTTCACTTTTCACAGTTAAAACTAAGAACCCTATTGATATCCTGACTAAGAATAATAAGATAACCATAGCTTGCTTCAAGCCGGCAATCTCCGTGGGTTCGACCCTTACTCACGTAAGGTATTACTTGGACGACCCAGTGCACTTGCTGGTTAGTTGTGCGGAATTACATAGTGTGAGTGTAATTTTCGTGCACCAAGTTTTTGGCGCTGTTGTCGGGGATTGTTCGAGTTTGAACAACTGACGGTTTATCTTGTTACTTAGATTAGGAAAAATTTGTCTTTTTGGTTTAGAGTCACTAGGATTGCATCTTTTATTATTCCTTTTAAAAAAAATCTTTCAAAAATATTATTTTTCTTTGATTAGTTTTTAATTTTTCTTGGAGTCTTTTGTTTGAGTTTAGTTTCATATCTTAAGTTTGGTGTCAATTGCATGTTTTATTTTTCCTTTAAAAATACCTTTTTAAAACACATTAAATTTATAGCTCAGTTGGCTAGAGCGTTGTGCTTGTGTTCTTCGTAATTGGGTATCTCCCTTTTAAATCTTTTTCAAAAATAATTTTTCTTTGATTAAATCTTGTACCAAATTTTATGTTTGGTGTTCTCTTGTTAATTTTTCTTTAGTTTCAAAAATTTTATTTTGGTTTTTTAAAAATTTTAAGTTTGGTGTTCTTTCTTTTGTTCTTGTGAGTCTTCAAGGTGTTCTTGAGTCTTCTTTGTGTTTTGATCTTAAAATTTTTAAGTTTGGTGTGCCTTGGTGTTTTTCCTCTAAAATTTTCGAAAACAAGGAGCATTGGTTCTAAAAATTTGAAGTCTTGTGCCTTTTGTGTGTTTTTCTCTTTCATAATAAAATTCAAAAATAAAAAATATCTTTTCCTTTATTTTCTCATAATTTTCGAATCCATTGGGTTGACTTTGTCAAAATTTTTCAAATCATATCCTTTTAAGATTTTTAAAAATCATATATTTTTCAAAAACATCCTAACCATTTTCTCTTTCCTCACTTTTTCGTAAATCCTCAGAAAATATTTTTAAAATTTTTTTTATTTATTTAATTTAGTTTTTTATTTTATTTTATTTTATTTTTTTCAAAAAAAAAAGAAAAAAATTGTTTATAAATATAATAAAATAAATCCACATCATCTCCCTTTCTCCATCATGGACCTAAGTGGAAATGAACAGTCCAGAAGGACTCTGGGGTCATATGATAACCCCACTACTGCTTTATATGGGAGTAGTATCTGTATACCTTCCATCGGAGTCAGTAGTTTTGAGTTGAACCCTTAGCTCATTATCATGGTGCAGCAAAATTGCCAGTATTCCGATCTTCCACAAGAAGAACATACTGAGTTTCTGGCACAGTTCTTACAAATTGCTAACACAATACATGATAAGGAAGTAGATCAGGATGTCTACAGATTATTACTGTTTCCATTTGCTGTAAAAGACCAAGCTAAGAGGTGGTTAAATAACCAACCTAAAGCTAGCATAAGAATATGGAAGCAATTGTCAGACAAATTCCTGAATCAATATTTCCCTCCTAAGAGGATGACATAGCTAAGGCTGGACATCCAAGGCTTTAAACAAGAGGATAATGAATCCCTTTACAATGCCTGTGAGAGGTACAGAGAGATGCTAAGAAAATGCCCCTCTGAAATATTTTCAGAATGGGTGCAGTTAGACATCTTCTACTACGGGCTTACACCAAAAGCTCAGATATCGCTAGACCACTCAGCTGGTGGATCTATACACATGAGAAAAACGATTGAAGAGGGAGGGAATCTGGCATTAAACGCGAATCCAACCCCCAATCCTGGCATTCAAACGCCTATGAGGGGTCATACACTTGCAAGTGCTGACAATAACTCCCGCAAGAAGGCTTCTCAACCTACCTCTGTAGGAAATAAACCTGCAACAACCAAGGTTGAGGAATACAAAGCCAAAATACCTTATCCTCAGAAACTCTGCCAAGCGGAACAGGATAAACAATTTGCCCGCTTTGCAGACTATCTCAGGACTCTTGAAATCAAGATTTTGTTTGCAGAGGCACTTAAGCAAATACCCTCTTATGGTAAGTTCATGAAAGAGATCTTAAGTCATAAGAAGGATTGGAGAGAAACTGAAAAAGTTTTTCTCATTGAAGAATGCAGTGCAATAATTTTAAAGAGCTCACCAGAGAAGCTTAAGGATCCTGGAAGCTTTATGATACCATGCACATTAGAGGGAACCTGTACCAAGACAACTCTATGTGATCTTGGGGCAAGTATCAATATAATCCATGCATCCACTATCAGAAAGTTTGGCTTGACTGAAGAGGTCAAAGCAACCAGGATATGTCTTCAACTTGCTAATGGCTCCATTAAATACCCATCAGGCGTGATTGAAGATATGATTGTCACAGTTGGGCCATTCGCCTTTTCCACTGATTTTGTAGTGCTGAAAATGGAGGAGCACAAGAGTGCAACTCTCATTCTAGGAAGACCTTTCCTAGTAACTGGATGAACCCTCATTGACGTCCAAAAAGGGGAAGTAACCCTGAGAGTCAATGAGGATGAGTTTAGGCTGAATGCTATTGAAGCAATGAAGCACCCAGGCACATCAAAAGACTGCATGCATGTTGATATCATTGATTCCCTAGTACACGAGATCAATATAGCTGAGAGTCTCAAATCAGAGCTAGAGAATATCTTTAAAGATGTTCAGCCTGATCTGGAGGAACCAGAGGAAATACAAGAACCTCTGAAAATTCCTCAGGAAGAGGAGAAACCTCCTAAACCCAAGCTCAAATCACTACCACCATCCCTAAAATATGCATTTTTGGGACAAGGTGAAACTTTTCCTGTAATCATAAGCTCTACCTTAGAGCCACAGGAAGAGAAAGCACTAATTCAGGTGCTAAGGACACACAAGACAGCTCTTGGGTGGTTCATCAGTGATCTCAAGGGCATTAGCCCAGCCAAATACATGCACAAGATCCTACTAGAGGATAATGCCAAACTAGTGGTTCAACCACAAAGGCGGCTGAATCCAGCCATGAAGGAGGTGGTGCAGAAAGGGGTCACTAAATTACTAGAGGCTGGGATTATTTATCCCATTTCTGATAGCCCCTGTGTGAGCCCTGTCCAAGTTGTACCCAAAAAGGGAGGCATGACAGTGGTTCATAATGAAAAAATGAACTGGTTCCTACAAGAACAATTACAGGGTAGCGTATGTGTATTGACTACAGAAGACTCAATATAGCCACCAGAAAGGATCATTTTCCTTTACCCTTCATAGACCAAATGCTAGAAAGGCTAGCAGGTTATGACTATTACTGCTTTCTGGACGGCTACTCAGGCTACAACCAGATTGCAGTAGATCCCCAAGATCAAGAGAAAACAGCATTCACATCTCCATCTGGAGTATTTGCCTACAGAAGGATGCCATTTGGTCTGTGTTATACAACAGCAACCTTTCAGAGATGCATGCTCTCTATTTTCCCTAATATGGTGGAAAAATTTATGGAAGTCTTCATGGATGACTTCTCAGTATTTGGAGATTCATTCAGCTCCTGTCTTGACCATCTAGCACTTGTTCTGAAAAGGTACCAAGAGTCCAACCTGGTTTTAAACTGGGAGAAATGTCACTTTATGGTGACTGAAGGAATTGTCCTTGGGCACAAAATTTCGTACAAAGGGATAGAGGTGGATCAAGCTAAGGTGGAAGTAATCGAAAAATTACCACCACCCACTAATGTTAAGGCAATAAGAAGTTTTCTAGGACATGCAGGATTTTACAGGAGGTTTATAAAGGATTTTTCAAAAATCACAAAACCTCTGAGTAACCTGCTAGCTGCTGATACACCATTTGTCGTTGACACATTGTGTTTGCAGGCCTTTGAGACTCTGAAGGCTAAGCTGGTCACAGCGCCTATCATTTCTGCACCAGACTAGACATTACCATTTCAACTAATGTGTGATGTCAGTGACCATGCTATTGGTGTAGTATTAGGACAGAGGCATGACAAGCTTCTGCACGTCATTTACTATGCAAGCCGTGTTCTAAATGACGCGCATAAAAATTACACACCCACAGAAAAGGAATTGCTTGCAGTGGTTTATGCCATTGTCAAGTTCATATCCTATTTGGTAGGATCAAAAGTGATTGTGTACACTGGCCATGCTGCTCTTAAATATCCACTTACAAAGCAGGATTCAAAACCCAAGCTCATAAGATGGGTGTTGCTTCTGTAAGAGTTTGATATAGAAATAAGAGACAGAAAAGGGACACAGAATCAAGTAGCAGATCACCGGTCCCGGATAGAACCAGTAGAAGAGATGTCTCTACCCCTCACTGAGATCTCTGAAACCTTTCTGGATGAGCAACTCTTTGCCATTCAGGAGGTGCATGGTTTGCAGACATCGCAAAATATAAAGCTGCAAGGTTCATTCCTAAGGAGTTCAGTAGGCAGCAAAAGAAAAAACTGCTTTCTGATGCGAGGTACTACTTGTGGGATGAACCATATCTCTTCAAGAGATGCGCAGATGGACTAATCCGTAGGTGTGTGCCTAGAGAAGAGGCGCAAAAGATCCTATGGCATTGCCATGGATCACAATATGGAGGACATTTTGGAGGTGAGCGAACAGCCACCAAAGTCCTCCAATGTGGCTTCTACTGGCCTACAATCTATGGGGACTCCCGAGAGTTTGTACGTAACTATGACAGTTGCCAGCGAGCTGGAAATCTGCCTCATGGTTACGCCATACCTCAACAAGGGATCCTAAAGATTGAGTTGTTTGATGTATGGGGTATTGACTTCATGGTTCCTTTTCCACCATCATACTCAAACACTTACATTCTGGTGGCAGTGGACTATATATCTAAATGGGTAGAGGCAATTGCAACACCCACTAACGATACTAAGATAGTACTGAAGTTCCACCAAAAATATATCTTTAGCAAATTTGGTGTCCCTTGAGCATTGATCAATGATGAAGGCACTCATTTCTGCAATAAACAACTTTATACTGCCATGGTCCAATATGGAATTAGCCACAAGGTGGCAACTCTATATCATCCACAGACCAATGGGCAAGCTGAAGTCTCTAATAGAGAACTAAAAAGAATCCTGGAGTGGACTATAATATCCCATAGAAAGGATTGGGCAAAGAGCTTGGATGATGCTCTATGGGCATACAGAACAGCATTTAAGACTCCTATAGAAACCTCTCCATACCAACTTGTGTATGGTAAGGCCTGTCACCTGCCCGTGGAACTGGAGCATAAAGCCTAATGTGCAACCAGATTCCTAAACCTTGATGCCAAATTAGCTAGAGAGAAAAGATTGCTCCAGCTGAATGAGCTAGAGGAATTCAGACTTAATGCTTTTGAAAATGCCAAAATTTACAATGAGAAAGAAAAAAGATGGCATGATAAGAACCTGTCATCCAGAGTCTTTGAGTCAGGACAAAAGGTTCTGCTGTTTAACTCTAGGCTCAGGCTATTCCCTGGGAAACTAAAATCCCGGTGGAGAGGACCATATGTGATTACAGGCGTGTCACCATATAGATATGTAGAACTTCAGGATATTGATTCTGACAAAAAAGTTCATTGTTAATGGACAAAGAGTCAAACATTATCTTGAAAGCAATTTTGAGCAAGAATGCTCAAAACTGAGACTAGATTAAAGCTCAGTAAGGTCCAGCTAAAGACAATAAAGAAGCGCTTACTGGGAGGAAACCTAGCCATTACTGTAGTTTTTTGTTATGTAAATAATAATTATAAGAGTTTAATAAGTTATCATTAGAACTAATTCTCATTTACAGGAGTTCACAGAGTTACAGAAGGATTCAGAGCAGCGAAAAAAAGCTCACTGGCATGAAAACGCCAATAAGAGGCACTTTCTGGCGTTTAACACCAAAACTACAGCATCCTGGGCATTTTTCCTTTCTAGCATTTAACGCCAGCCAGGGTACCTGGCTGGGCATTAAACGCCCAAAACAAGCAGCAAATGGGCGTTAAACGCCCAAAACAAGCAGCGTTTGGGCGTTTAACGCCACGAATGTGGAGGGGAGGTGATTTTGTTTTCCAACCCAATTTTTTTTTATTTTTATGTTTTCATCCATGATTTCTTGCATAAACATATTTCAAATCATCATCTTTTCAATTTCAAATTTCAAAAAAAAAAAAAATAACTCTTAATTCTAAAAATCTTTTCTTCTTTTTAAATCTTTTTCAAAATGCATGTCTTTTTAATTTCTCTTCAAATCTTTTTCAAAATTCATATATCTTTTTAATATCTTTTCAAATTTAGATTTATGTTTTTCAAAACTCTCTCTTATCTTATTTTAAAATTACATCTTTTGCATATCATAATTATCTTTTTACAAATCATATCTTCTATCATATCTTTTTAAAAAATTTTTGAACCCACCCCTTCCTTTTAAATTGACAATTCGGCCACCCTCTCTCCTCCTTCTCCTCTCATTTCCTTTCTTTTGCTTGAGGACAATAAAACCTCTAAGTTTGGTGTATTTTGCGTGATCACTGAGCTAAGACTCACTAATTTCATGGTTCCTAAGGGAAAACAAACCACTTCAAGAGGAAAGAAAGAGAATAATCCAAGACCACTTTGGAATCAAGAGAGGTTCTTAACCAAGGAACATTTAGACCATTACCATAAAATAATGGATCTAAGGTCAGTGATCCTGGAGGTTAAATTCAATATGAAAGAAGACGAATATCCGGAGATCCAAGAGCAAATTCAGAACAGAGGTTGGGAAATTCTAGCCAATCCTAAGACAAAAGTGGGTAGAAACATGGTTCAGGAATTCTACTCAAATTTGTGGCAAACAGAGATGCAGAGAATGACTAGAACCGCTTTCTATACCTTTCGAACCATGGTCAGAGGGAAGATGATTCACTTCCACCTTGACAAAATAAGAGAGGTCTTCAAGCTACCTCAACTACAAGATGATCCAGAATCCTTTAATAGGAGAATGGTATGTGATGATAAGCGTTTGGACCAAATTTTAGAGGACATATGCATCCCTGGAACCAAGGGAACAACCAACACAAAAGGTGTTCCAAATCAACTCAAGAGAGGGGATCTCAAACCAATTACTAGGGGCTAGCTAGATTTCATTAGGCGTTCCATACTGCTTACCAGCAACTGCTCCAAAGTCCGTATCAAGAGAGCAGTGATGATCCATTGCATTATGCAAGGAAACGAAGTGGAAGTTCATTAAATGATTTCTTGTGAGCTCTACACAATTGCAAATAAGAACTCCAAGGATGCCAAGTTGGCTTACCCAAACTTGATTTCTCTGCTATGTAAAGAGGCTGGGGTAAAGATAGGAGTAGATGAGTTCATCCCAGTCGAACATCCAATCACCAATAAGTCAACGGAGGGACAACAAGTACAAGAAAACTCCATCAAAAGGAGGGCACAGGAATTCCTCCCAGAAATCCCTTAGATTGACTATTGGACCCGCCTAGAAGCATCTGTCACCAAGTTGTAAGAAACTATGGATCAACTCAAGGAAGAATAATAGAATCAAAACTTTATGATCTACAAACTACTTAAGGAATAGGAGAAGCAAGGGCGTGAATTACAGAAGCTGAAGCGCCAGAATGTTTATCTCTTGGGTTTTTGGCTCACGAGTTTGACTGCCTCTCCTAACAACAGAGTGTTCAACCCGTGAGTCCAGAGTCTTCGTGGTATAAGCTAGAACTAATGGGCAGCATTCCTGAGATCTGGAAAGTCTAAACCTTGTCTGTGGTATTCTGAGTAGGATCTGGGAGGGGATGTCTATAACGAGCTTCAAACTCACGAACGTTGGGCGTAGTGACAGACGCAAAAGGATCACTGGATCCTATTCCAGAATTAGTGAGAAACAACAGATGATTAGCCATGTACATGGACCCTTTTCACTGAGAGGATGGCTGGTAGCCATTGACAATGGTGATCCACCAACATACAGCTTGCCATGGAAGGAGACCTGCGTGCGTGAAGAAAAAGACAGTAGGAAAGCAGAAATTCAAAGGACAGAGCATCTCCAAAACTCCAACCCATTGTCTACTACTGCGTAACAATTATTCCTTTCATGCTCTTTCACTTTTCACAATTAAAACTAAGAACTCTATTGATATCCTGACTAAGAATAATAAGATAACCATAGCTTGCTTTAAGCTGGCAATCTCCGTGAGATCGACCCTTACTCACATAAGGTATTACTTGGACGACCCAGTGCACTTGCTGGTTAGTTGTGCGGAATTACATAGTGTGAGTGTAATTTTTGTGATTTTCCTGTAAAAGTAGTCTTTTCCTGATCTTCAGGAGCTATATGAATTTAAAAATAGCCTGTATAACCATCCAAAAAGCAGTAATGTGATTTTCCTGACAGGTGATCCAACATTTGATCAATAAATGGTAAGGTGGAGTGATCCTTACGAATGGCCTGGTTGAGGTGCCTGTAGTCAATGCACACCCTCTAGGAATTCTGCACTCTAGTTGCTATGGGCTCTCCTTGTTCATTCTTCACTGCAGTGACTCTAGACTTCTTGGGCACCACTTGTGTAGGGCTGACCCATTCGCTATCTGAAATGGGGTAGATGATATCTGCCTCCAATAGTCTGGTCACTTCCTTCTTGACAACTTCTAGTATGGTGGGGTTTAACCTCCTTTGGGGTTGATGGACAGGCCTTGCTCCCTCTTCTAAAAATATCCTGTGCTCACAAACTTGAGGGCTGATGCCTAGTATATCTGACAAGCTCCACCCAATAGCTTTCTTGTGCCTTTTCAGCACACTAAGCAGATGCTCTGCCTGTTGGAAAGTAAGTTTCCTTGCAATGATAACTGGAAGCTTTTGATCATTCTCAAGGTAAGCATACTTGAGGTGGGGTGGAAGGGGTTTAAACTCCAATCTCTGCTCATGGCTAGGCACTTGATCATCTGGAGCTAGTGACGGTTGTAATGTGTCTTCGTCTTGTCCAGGGGGTGTCCCCATACTTGCATCTTGCTCCATGTGCCTCTCCTTGACTTTCTCCTGGTCAACTGTAGCTACAGTCTCATCAATGACGTCGCACTAAAAGATGGAATGGTCTTCCAGAGGATGCTTCATAGCCTCATTCAGATTGAAGCTCACTACTCGGTTGTCTATCTCAAAGGAATAAATTCTTGAGAATGCATCCAACTTGAACTTTGAGGTCTTCAGGAATGATCTTCTGAGCAAGATGGATGACGGTCTTCCTGAGTCATTTTGGGGCATCTCCAAGATATAGAAGTTAATGGGAAATGTGAGCCCCTTAATGCTCACCAGCACGTCCTCAGCAATTCCAACCACTGTAATAATGCTTTTATCTGCTAACACAAAACGAGCTGCCGACCTTTTTAAAGTAGGGAGCCTCAAAGCATCATATATAGACAAAGCCTCCAATGGTACAGTTAACCATGCATGGACCTGGATCACTACATTTTTCAGGCATACCATCCATTAAAGCAGATATGGAACTACCTAAAGGAATAGGTTCTAATTCATTAATCTTATCCTTATGCATGCACAAATCCTTTAGAATCTTTGCATATTTAGGCACTTGCCGAATAACATCAAAAAGGGAAACAATTACCTCAACCTTTTCGAAGATTTCTACCATTTTTGGGTCAAGTTCCATCTGCTTTCTAGGCTTTCGTGCAAGGTGTGGAAAAGGCATAAGGATGGCGTCTCTGGTAGCTTTAGCTTCTTTTGGTGTGCCATTCTCTGGTTGAGTTGCTTCTTCTTCAACCATGTCTTGTACTTCATCTTCCTCTTCAACATCCTCAACTTTAACCATGTCCTCAACTGGGGCATGTTCTTGTGGGCTTAGCCCCTTAGGATTCCTCTCTTGTAGTGTAGTTTCAGACCTCAAAGTGATGGCATTGAAGGCTGGTTGTTGGAGTTGTTCATTGATCCAATCTGTGAGACGAGAGCTTGTAAAGTAGAATTCAGACTGTTTAAGGTAGAAGTAAGGTTGTTCTCCATGGTCTTCTGTCTTTGATCAATAGAGTGTAGCAACCCGTCATTAGAAGAGGAATGGGGGTAAGTAATCTGAGGGGTCTGCTGTTGGTTCTTCTGAGGCGCTTGGGACTGCCTTTGGTGAGGTGCTCTATAAGGCTGGTTTTGGTTCTGCTATCTGTTGTTGTTGTTATTCCACCTCTAATTTCTATTGTTATCTCTGCCTCCTCTATTGTAGTTGTCCCTCCATCCTTGGTTGGAATTATCTCTCCAACCCTGGTTGGAGTTGTCCTGCCAACTTTGATTGTAGTTCCCACATTTGTTGTAATTGCCGCCTTGTTGATAGTATCCTTGATTCGGGCGGTCATAAAAATTATGAGTAGCTGCCAAGGTGTTGTCCTCATGTTGGAGCTATGCACACTCGTCAATGTAATGACTATAATCAGCACATATTCTGCATACTCTCTGAGGAACCAGTTAATGACTCTGTTGTGATGGGGGAGACTGAGGTTGTTGTTGATTCAGGTGTATCTGCTTCAATAAGTTAGTCATCTCACATAGACTCTGTGTGAGAGTGGTATTCTCACTGCTAGAGAAAACCTCTGCCACAGCCTTGGGATGGTTGTTCCTGTGCTTGTGATTCCGATCAGACTCGGCCAAGTCGGCGATCAGTTGCCATGCTTCATCTGTGGTCTTGTACTTTTTCAGAGAACCATTGCTCGCACCATCTAATGTAGTCTTGTCCTGAGGTTTCATGCCCTGTGTGAAGTAGTTGATCAATACCAA